>NC_056729.1:1890132808-1890230308 GCF_019279795.1 Protopterus annectens
ATGAGAGTTAACTAGCCTAGATTTTTTGTAGCAATTCCCATGTGACTGTGGTGGTCTGTGTTGCTCTGTGTATGTGGAGGAGATTATTAAGACTAGCCTAGATGCCATAAGGAACAGATTTGGCTACAGTGATTTGCACAGAAGTACAGTAATCACAGACCACCTTGGGAACTTCATCCTCCATTCACTAGAATATTCTCCATCACCATGACAGGAGGTGAATACAGATCTGTACTGCATAAAAGCAAGGAAAGTTTTTTGGCAAATTTGCTTGAAAGCTTGCAGCCCTCTTTGGTCTGAATATGCACACCTCCATTGCATGTCGCAACAAACTGAAGAAGCTGCTCCAAAGCAAGTATCACCATCCTAAATAAGATGGACAGGAAAGAGTCCCCTGCCAGCTCAGCTGAGAACATGAGTTCCTAGGAAACAGTCACCTACCAGCTCAGCTGAGAACATGGGTTCCTAGGAAACAATCCCCTACCAGCTCAGCTGAGAACATGGGTTCCTAGTAAACAGTCCTCTGCCAGCTCAGCTGAGAACGTGGGTTGCTATGAAACAGTCCCCTACCAGCTCAAATGAGAACGTGGGTTCCTAGGAAACAGTCCCTTAGCAACTCAGCTGAGAACGTGGGTTCCAAGGAAAAAGTCCCCTACCAGCTCATCTGAGAATGTGGATTCCTAGGAAACAGCCCCCTACCAGCTCAGCTGAGAATGTTGGTTCCTAGGAAACAGTCCCCTACCAGCTCAGCTGAGAACATGGGTTCCTAGGAAACAGTCCCCTACCAGCTCAGCTGAGAACATGAGTTCCTAAGAAACAGTCCCCTACCAGCTCAGCTGAGAGCATGGGTTCCTAGGAAGCAGTCTCCTACCAGCTCAGCTAAGAATGTGGGTTCCTAGGAAACAGTCCCCTACCAGCTCAACTGAGAACGTTGGTTCCTAGGAAACAGTCCCCTACTAGCTCAGCTGAGAACATGGGTTCCTAGGAAACAGTCCCCTACCAGCTCAGCTGAGAACATGAGTTACTAAGAAACAGTCCTCTACCAGCTCAGCTGAGATCATGGTTTCCTAGGAAACAGTCCCCTACCAGCTCAGCTGAGAATGTGGGTTCCTAGGAAACAGTCCCCTACCAGCTCAGCTGAGAACATAAGTTCCCAGGAAACAGTCCCCTACCAGCTCAGCTGAGAACATGAGTTCCTAGGAAACAGCCCCCTACCAGCTCACCTGAGAACATGGGTTCCTAGGAAACAGTCCCCCACCAGCTCAGCTGAGAACATGGGTTCTTACGAAACAGTCCTATCAGCTCAGCTGAGAATATAGGCTCCTAAGAAACAGTCCCCTACCAGCTCAGCTGAGAACATGGGTTCCTAGGAAACAGTCTCCTATCAGCTTAGCTGAGAACAGGTTCTTAGTTGTTGGATATGTTCCTTGAAGTCTGCTTATGTTTTTCTCATCCAGTTTTTATGTAATAACATTATCCTTTTATACCCTTGTAGGAACAGTATTGCTATAAGATGTGTTAACATTCATAGCTCGTTTATCCTCTTATGAAATAACTGTTTTGTTTGTTGGTTTATTTATTTATTTATTTTACATTTGTTTTATTTTATTTTACATTTCTTTACCAGGAAAATCCGCCTGGGCACAATGTCCTTTTTCAGCGGAGGCCCGGGGAGAAAAGCTCCGCATGTATAAATAACAGTAAAATATATGCAACATACAGATACAAATATTGATTCAGTCTCAGATACAAGTACAAAATGAAAATACATGTTATAAATTTCACAAATACAATCATATAGTCTAGGTAGAATATTAAGAATAGCAGTGCTGTGATTGTAGGTAGAAAACAAGCAAGTTAAGTGTACATATACTTAGTAGGGTTATACTATTCAAATACCAAAATAACAGGCAGTGTTCTTTAGCTGCCTTAAGACATCTATTTCCTAACCAGGGTTTGTCCAAGAGCAGGTCCATAATTCTGATAGGTGTGATTTGAAAAGTTTTTTAAAGTTGTAGGAGTTAGTAGTTCTGATATTTACTGGCGGGGAATTCCAAGTTTTGGTTATGCAGTTGGAATAAAATGAAACTCCAGCTGCATTGTTAAGATTGGATATATTTAGGAAGGGTTTGTTACTGGAATGCAATACCCAGTTATTGGAGTCGTGTATTAGCAGGTTTTGAAGTGCTGGTGTTTTTTATGTCTGATTTAGTATTTGATAGGCGAAGGTGAGGTGATTATAAGCAAATAGATTTGGTAGTTTGAGCCAAGATAGAAGTTTTAAAGCCAAACAATGAAGGGATCTGAAATTTGTTATTGCGGCAAGCTTTGTGATTTTATTATAGCAAGTTTTGAGTTTTGCTAGGTCAGATTTCTTAATGTTTGTTAAGAATTTGTGAAGCATATAGTAGAGTAGAGATGAGATGAGTTCTTGCTATAGTGGCCTTTGAATAATTATTTAGAAAGTGTTGATTTCTGCATAGGCTTCCTAGTTTTTTGTGATCTTTTTTCGGTGATATGTATATGTCGAATTTTATTTTATGGTCAACGACCACTCCAAGTAATTTTGTTTTCAAAACTAGAGAAATAATTGTATGGTTTAATGATGAGATATTGAATGGTGGGTGGGTGTCTGCAGCTCTAGCTGGATAGAAGAGCACGAGTTTTGTTTTGTTAGGGTTAAGTATAAGTTGTGCATTGTTTAGCCAAACTTCCACAGCACTGAATGATTGCTGGGGGATTTTTTGGAGTTTTAGTACTGTTGCAGAGGCACAAATCAAGGTAGAATCATCCACATCTTGAACTATGGAGGCAAGTGGGGTGTCAGTATGAAGATCATTAGTAAAGATGGTAAAAAAGAGGGGGCCCAGAATAGATCCCTGAGAAACTCCCAAGGTTACAGGCAGTAATGAAGCGAGACTCTGTTGCCATTTAACAGCTGGGTGGCGTCCAGCTAGATACTGCTGGAACCATGTAAGTACAGAATCACTACGTTTAAGTTCTGAGAGTGTAGTTGAGAGTTTAGAATAAGAGTATCAAAAGCTTTGCACAGATTAAGAAAGATGGAGTAACCTACATTTCCATCATTGCAATGATGGTTAATAATGTTAGTAAAGTTAACAAGGGTGGTGGCAGTGCTATGATTAGGACGGAAACCATGCTGAGTGTAGATAGAAGAATGCTGGTTATTAGGCAGTTCAAGATTTGTGAATGGATGCACCTCTCAAGTATTTTTGATAATGGTGATAGTATAACTATTGGCTGGTAATCTGATATTTCTGTTGAGTTTATTTATTTAATGTTACCGTTCTTTTCTGTGATATTCTGTATGGGTTTGCTTTAGCAGTGCTAGTAACAGATATATTACCATTGAGACACTGTCCATCCCCTCCTGTGATATGGGAGTTTGTTTATTTAATGGTTATTTTTTTCTGTGGTATCATGTTTGCCATTTAGACATTGCTCGCCCTCTATTGTGGTTTGATAGTTTCTTTATCAGTAGCACTAGGTCTAGATGATTTCTGTATGTTTTTTTTTTAATACTTCCTTTGTTATGGTTACATAATCCACACGTTATCCTCATTAAAACTACTGTGTTCACTTTATGTTTCAGTGTAAATCTGGTTAAAGCAGAGATGCTGCTGATGTGAGCTTTATACTTAGCTGGGTGTTATTTCCTGTCTTTCCTTCGCTCTTCATGGGATTTTTCCTTCAACTTTCCATTCTCCTGCTTTATCCCTGATTGCCACTTTATGGCTTTACTTCCATATTTATTGGGCCTCTTTATTTTTACCACCTTCTCTACAGTCCCCTGAGTTATGTCTCACATTCCTAGCACTCTTGTTTTGGCACTTCCTGTTTGATTGGACCACCAAGGGGCCCCTTATATTCATTAGTGCAGCCATCTGTGCCCCCATTTGGAGCAGACACCATTACTCCACTGTTAACACCTGACTCCACTCTGTCCTCTGGATTGTATTGGCCCTGCTGTAATCCCTCTTCTCATTTGGTGGTCTTTCTGCTTATTCTGATTTGTGGAGCACTATTGAGATTTGGAGCCGGTGTTTTTCCTTTTCCCTATTTTTTTTTCACCTTCAAAAATCTCAGATTGTTGTGGCTATGTGTCCTAGTGGAACTCCTTTTTGTGGTATGGTTGGTTTAGCTGTGTTTTTCTAACTTTCTCTCTTCCTGGAGTGCATTTTACATCCCTAGACTAGTCCAGCCACTGTCCAAAACATGGATATCCCACCTTCCAGTGGCACTCAGCAGTGTCATTCCACACTACCTACTGTGTTCTCTGCCTGGCCTCTTCCATGGAAGTTACTCCTATGAATCCTCAATCCTGTATCCAGTGCCTTTTTTTTTCAAAATAAATGTCCCTAACAACCCTTCCTTTTCTCGTGGTTGCTGTTCACCTTTATTTCTTTAAATTTAACTGTTTCACATTTCCCTGCAATATACTTGATTGAATTACTCTGCTGAATGTTAATTTGGACTGGCTATTGAAAACATTGCACAACTCACCTCCACACTCTACATTTATGTATATATAAGACCGACAGCCATTTGTCAGGTACCTTTTAACTCTGTTGAGAGTGAATTTGGATTGGCTAATGAACACATTGCACAGCCCTTCTCCACACTCTACACTTATGTATACGTAAGACTGACAGACATTTTCCAGGTACCATTTACAGCCTTCTTTCCACTGGATTGGCATTTTTTCAAAGTTCTCACATATCACTTCAGGTCTTAACTTTTTTACATTGGGTTTTCTTGTCAAACATATTATAAAGACGTAATCAGCATTGCTTGTTTGACAGATGAAGCATAAAACAAGGGAAAGCAGTTTGCTATTTGTATTGAAGAAATATATGTACAAGTTAAATAACTTCAGGTATCCCACTGCCATCTTAAAATTCTGGGTAATTGCTATATATCTATCTATATATATATATATATATATATATATATATATATATATATATATATACATATATACATATTAGGTAGATACATTTGGATATAGATATAGATATAGATATAGATACAGATATAGATATAGATGCATTCCACTACTTTTTTTGAATATTGCTTTGGTCAACATCTGTTTTGTTGACACAATTTGGTCAATTAAACAAATGGTCGAAACCTGTCAACAAAAGTAGCAGATCAAACAATTCTCTGTGTTGGTGAATTTACCCTTTCCTTGAGAGCTGTGCAATCCTGGAGTTATTATATACAATTAGCTGAAGGTATGAGGGTGCAGGTCCAAACAAACAATGTTTTCTTACATTTTTTTGCATTTTTTGCATGTTCTGAGATTGTTGCTCAGTGCATGACTAGTAGCATGCCGAGATGTAGAATTATTATGTATGTTGGTATTACTGCCATTTGGCAAACTTATATAAAAACATATATATATATATATATATATATATATATATATATATATATATATATCTACTTTACATAATCGACAGCTCAAATGTTCAACTTTCATATGGCTGAGACCATATGATCAAACATTTGAAACATCAACCTTGTAAACTAAACATCATAACACAAAAAAAACCTAACTTTGTTTAGCAGGGGTGCAAGCCCCCCTGCACCCCCCCCCCCACACTCCCCACTACTTAAATATACCAACTCTGAGATCGTACTACATTGCAGTAACGGGAAATCTTCCCATTCCCCACTGTATGGAGATCTCCATTTAGATTGGTCAAGCTTTTAAAAGTTCGATCGTATGGTCTCGGCCATATGAAAGTCGAACTTTTAAAAGTTCGACCATCTGAAGGGGTCCCATATATATATATATATCTATATATATATATATATATATATATATATATATATATATATATATATATATATATATATATTTATGAGAGCTTGTGAGAGATACGTAGAGAGGTAAACAGGAAGGTAGAAACACAGATGAATAGATATTTTAATTCTGTTATGCCAATAAAATGCTGATGAGTTCTGGATTTATACGGCAGTTTGCTCATTGAATAGCAATAATCTATTCATACATTAAATGACTCAAATATTGCGGACCTTTGCAATCTGGCACATAAGTCTTTTTCTGTAATTCATATACAAGTAGAGATACGTACTACAAACTGTTTGTTATTATAATACAAAAACTGCTGTGGGAATTTGTGGATGGCCTTCAACATACTGCACTGACTGTGATTTCAGATTTCAAAGACAAGAATGCACTTTCTGAGAACTGTGTGCACATTGTTCCCTTATCCGTATTGAACTTTAACTCATTCCCTCTTATAGTACAGAGGGTCCTACTCGCTAGTGCGGATAAACAGGTATCCTTTCCATGCCCATACCCCTTAATAGAGCACTTTGATATTTGCTATGCTGTTTTATGGTTGTTGATAGTGTTTCTGCCACAAAAACATGGTTATTGTGTTCTGCAGATGTTGTAGTGCTCAAAAAAACAATAGTGTTTTCACTGACATTTTTATAAGAAAAAAATAATTCTTCTGTCCATCACTGTATGGGTCAGGAGACCACATAATCTTCATATCTTGAAAGTCATAGTGGACCATACATTTATTTTCACAAACAGGGAACAGCATGATTGTGCAGAGTATGTGTTTTTTTTTTAAGAAAAGCACATAAAT
Organism: Protopterus annectens; assembly: GCF_019279795.1. NCBI lineage: Eukaryota > Metazoa > Chordata > Ceratodontiformes > Protopteridae > Protopterus > Protopterus annectens. The sequence continues at coordinate 1,890,139,456 of NC_056729.1, forward strand.
ATAATTATGTCTTATTTTAAATGCAGCAGTTTTCAAGAGATGCCCTTAATCCGTGGCATTTAAAAAAGAAAATTAGAGATGGTCAGATGCCTGATCAGTGGAATGTTTGGTACTGTGTTTATGCTAAGAGTCTGTCCATCTCAGAAAAAACACCATGAAGTAGTACAAGCCCTTAAATTCCAGTTGTGATTGGCAGAAAGAAGATATATATTTTAGGAAACAAAGAGTGAACGTGTTTCCATAAGGGAATTATGTCAATTGAAAAAAAAAACAGAAAACTGTTTAAAAGTTTCTAAGCACACCTAGTTAACTATCTTCAGTTGTTTTTAGTGTTTACTACTTTTTGAGAATAAAAAGGAAGACGTGCAGGAGATTGTCAGCAGCACTCCAAAGCATTGGGTTTTTGCATGTTTACATTATGGATAGTATTTATCTTTATCAACTTACAATGGTGAGTCTGTCTGGATTGAAAATGTAAAAACAAAGTCAGGATGGTTAGCTTAAGGGATTATATCCTCATCTGTGCTTATTTTGCTTCCTCAGCACTTGGTATTTCTTTATATGGGAACATATTTTTTTTCTCTTGAGAGGAACTAAAAAAGGCATCTGCACTGGTCAAAACTTGAAATTCACCCTGAGTCTGCTCCCCCTCCCATCCCACTACCATGCCTCTGATAGACTGAGTCAGACCATAATGGCCAAAATAACATACTCCCCCGCATAACCTCTAGAAACTTCTTAGCCAATATACTCTCCTGATAAACACATATGATACACAGGAACCCAAATGGGTTTGATTGTACAGCTAGGCTTATAAAGGCCCTGGTGGTTATTAGCCTATTACATACACATGAACCTAACAGGATAGGATTATTTTAGCTACTGTATAATGCAGTGGATCAGGGTCAGTGAAGATGCGAGTACATCTCTATTAAATATTTTAGAATGGTTTAGATTTAACCTAATATTGCTTTTAAGGATGTGAACTGTAGAATATCTGGAATTGTATACATAGCAACTTGCTATTCTGACTAGCTTTCTCTGTGGATAATATGGAAAGGACAGTCAAGAAAAGAATTTATGAATATGAGTTTGACATACTAGAGCACAAATAACTCACTTTTTGGACATTCTATGAATTGTGCCCTTTTTAATAGAAATATTGAATAAAATTGTAAGGAATGAGGAAAGGTCAGTGGGAATCCAGATTAGAATATAGGGAGATGTTGTGGCAATTAAAGTCGGATGCCTCTGTACCCTAGGATTAAATTAATCTAGTTCTATTGTACCACTTTTAAAACTTCATACAGCTTATTTAATGCCTTATTTTAGCTGACTCATGTTATTTATAGTTTAATATGATACATTTTATTCTTTTATATAATTTTATACATGCTGGCATTGATTCTTAGTAAAAAAATGCTTGTTTGTAGTGATTAGATATTATTTGACATATGATAAAACCAGTTTTTAATTTCATAGGTAAATTGAAATATTATGGAATTAGTTTTAATGAAGTCTCAGTAGATTTGCTTAAGGGATGAAAGTGTTCAACTTTTAATAAAAAAAATATTCATAATACGTTTTGTGGATGCTGATTTGCTTTCCACTTCATGACTTTAGAGCAGACACTGCCAACTATTTCTTTCATCTTCATAACAATCAAAAATCACGGGTTTACATGGAATGTATCTGTCTTTAGAGACCAGTAGTGCAAAATCAGATGACAGTTATATGATCACTACTAAATTATCATTTCTATGAGTTATTCAGAGTCAGTGATTGTGTCAGAGTGCAGCAAGTTAAAATATATTCCTGTGGTCATAATGGTTTTCACTTTATTCACAATCAGACATTTGAGATGTACATAGAAAGTGAATATGTTAGAACTAGAACACTTATCCATCTACCCACTTAACTGAATAAACTACTTAAAACTTCAAGAAGGCATTGTTATTCCTCCCACAGGGAAGGTGTCAGAAAGAGAATCTCCTACAGCAGCTATCTAAAGTAATTTTATCTGGACTGATCATTTGTACTCTGTTTCTAATCTACAAGTTGGGTGACACAGAATGATTTTCTTATTATCTTAGCTATATGCTGGTCAAAGGCCAGACTGCTATGTACATATGTTCCCAGACTCCTTATCACTGGGTTGAGTCTTAGGGGTGCTTTCTTGATAGAGTAATTAACTTAAACCGACAGTTTCCCAAATGACAGTATAATGCATTTTTTGGCATTAATTTTCAGGCCATGGCTTTGACTACCAGCAGTTCCTGATTTTATAGAACATCCCGTACTTTGTTGCTTATATTTGCATGTCTCTGTCATGCATGCATTCAGTCAATGATGCCACATATTAAAGTTTCATACTTCTTGTTGCTCATTTACAGCTTTCTGCAGCAAAATTGTGTTGTTCTAGTAAGTTCTTCAATTACTTGGAGTAATATTTCAAAAATATTTCTGGAACCCAGTGTTCCCCTTGCCTTACAGTCTCTTCCCATTAGTCTAGGTAGTAAAGATGTATGGAAGACCTTGCCAGGCATACACACACACACACACACACACACACACACACACACACACACACACATGCACATAAATCAAATACACACTCCACCACCTGATCACACTCATGATGACACTTCATTTGCACAACATACGCATACACACACACACACACACACACACACACACACACACACACACACACACACACACACACACACGCACACACGAACACACATGCTGCTACTCACTCACAACCCACCACTACCTTTCTGTTAAACAGTCTGACATTTACTTCCTGCACAGCCTCTCCCACTGAAAGTAGTAGGTGAACATGGGTATTTTTGGCTTTGTTAAATTAAAACAGCTGTCAGCGTTAACTGATGTGGCCAAGTAATTTGCTGAATCACTTCGCTATGTAAATCTGCAGGTATTTCTGGAGGACAGCACATGACTGATTATCATACACTACTCCCTTGCAATGACTCATTAGTCATTCAGTAGGCAATGGAAACAATGCACTGCAGTGTTTCACCAGGCCATGTAGAATTACTGTAGTGAGGTTCTATGAATTGCAAAGGACTACAGCCAGCTGAAAAATGGCCCCATTAGGGCTTACCACTAATGATAGCCCTTTCTGAATTCCTGGAAATGAAGGTAAAACCTACATTTAGGTTTTTGAGTTGTTACTTCATTATCATAATTTCACAGTAGTCTTAAAGCAGAACATGTTTTCAAACATGGCATATGCATAATCCATACGCACACACATATATATATATATTTTTTTTTTTTCTCAAAAAGCTCTTATGTATTATATTGAGATAGACATCTACACTTGACTTATGAAATTCCTGTGTATTCCTCAAAAATACCCTATAAAACATACAGACATTTTTGTATTATGATTCCTACATTGCTTCTCTTATTTATATCACTTCAAATTTCATGTAACATAATATTATATACAGAATTGCTTCCATTCCCTTATCAGTTTCCCTTTTCTACCACTGTGTCATTAGTAGCATCTCTGTCTCTCTCTCTCTCTCCTTTCCTACTCCTGCAGTTTCTCTGTTACTCATATACACCAAATAAATATGACATTTATTCTTCCTTAAATTTAGTATATAGCCTGCCCTTTACTGTTTTCATTACTTGGCATTCTTTCTGTATCACTTCACAAATCCAGCACATACGGTTGCTATCTACTTCTCATCCATGCATTTGCAACACTCACCTAGGACTCATGGAGTTCTGTGCCATGTATATATTATCCTCAAATGCTGACCTCTTACTGCTCATAATACTTTTAAAAATGTTATCATCACCAGTGCTTGTATGTGCATCTTATTTCTCCCTTCACCCAGTTATCTTTAACCCACATCCTCTGTGCTCAGTAAAGCCTATTACTTCATCTTCCCCAAATTTTTATTTATTTCCCCAAGCATATACTTTTTCTATACACCCCAGTTGCTCCCTTTTCTACTAACACTTTCCTTATCCCTGCTCCTGCTCGCCACTGTTCTTTCCACGTCCACTTTCCTGACTACTCTCATATATACTAAACGGTCTCCTGGTTTCTAACCATAAGTTAATACTTGCATGCTCAAATGACATTTCTTTCATTAGCTCTATGTATCTAAATCATTTCTATTCAAAATCTCTTTAATACTTGTTTTTGCCTCTTACTCAATGCATCCCTAATTCTAGTCTCTTCTGGCCTTTTAATCTCCCTCCCTTTCATAAACCTCCTCATCCCCACTTCTGTTGCTCTCTCTCTATCACATTAAACATGTCTTCACCTTCATTATCCTTGCAAACCTCCATCCAAATGCCAGACCTCTCAATTTTTGCGCTATTGTCATCTCCACAGCATAGCTCTTAATCTCAAGTCATGCCTCAACCTGCTACTATGTTTGAGGCATTTACACTTTCCTTACCTCTTCATACACATCTGTCATGCACAGGGCTTAATTCAACTTGCTGTGCCTCATGAGTTTAATTTATACATGCTTCAACGTGTAAATTAACAATTGTAGAATCATCAATCATATCAATTTTATTCTTCCACTCAGTGTGTACATTCTGTTTATTGGTCCATTATTGCTTTTACTATATGTCTTACATCCTCAGAATTTTAATCCCTGATTTTTACCACTGTCAGATATACTTTAATTATTAAATATTTCTCCTCCTCTTTTGACCACAGCAAACTTACCAAGTTATCAAGTACTACTACCTCTCAACATACTTTGTTTTGTGTGTTAACATGTCATTGTATGTAATTAATATGGAGCTTTTTTCCCTGGTCCTCCACTGAAAATGGGCTCTTTTAGGCCCAGTGGACATTCCCGGTAAACAAATGCAATAAATAAGTTTTGTACTCCTACTACCCCATTGTTAATAATTTATTGGGCTGTAATGCCAAGACAGATTATTTTCCAGACTCCTCAAAGGTCTTCAGTGCAGTCATCGGACAAATATGTTATACCACTCTTCCTGCCTGTCATTCCCTAGATTTCAATCAATTTATCCTATGTGCCAATTTTGTCCATAAACAAATTAAAGCTCTACAAGGGCAGTGGATGTCTCTGCCTAACTTCCTCTTATTGGACAATTCCTTGTTTACTCTAATCTGAACTTTTGGTGTCTCATCTAATGCTCTAATATTATGTGTAGCCCTTCTATGTCCCAGAACCTGCTTCATTGTTTTCACAATAAAATTCCAAATTATTGAGTTGAAAGCCTTCTGGATGTTTATGAGTACTACCTCTGCCTCTTTTATCTATTCGGTCTAACACCGACTCATAAAATATAATAGCAGTCTTCCAGGATCTGTAGATAACATATCTTTGAAAAAAAAATGTTTTGACTCCCACACTGACTTTGAAGTCCATCTCTACCAACATCCCACAACAGAGGACTCAACAAGAGAAGACCCCTATGTCCAACCACACTAAGGGCAACTATCAGACAAGATTACAGAACTCCCCGCAAGCCAACTATCAACAAAAGCACAGAACATGGTAGAGGAAGACAGACTTAAAAGGTCTATGGTACCCACCACAGGGAGGGTGAAATCTGGACTCCTGACTAGAAAGACTGACACCTGGAATCTCTCAGTGAAGTTATTCAGTGGTCTTGAAGAGAACGTTTTAGATGAGGCTCTTAGTTTTATACCACAGAGAAGTAAAATTGTGAATACCATAAGAGATCTAAAACCTTTTGTGTGAAAACTTAACCTTGGTGTGCATTTTCATGATAACAGTAAAGAGAGTGACAGTATCTCCCATCCCAGGGCAAGCATCATCTGCAGGAAGTGAATAAGTCCTAACAAATTTTGCCCATCTGCCTACCTGGTATTAATAGCCTTTGAAGACAAATGTGTGGCAGACAGAAGAAATTTTTTTTAAATACACCAGCAAAGAGGAAGTTTTATACTCTAGACAGGTAAGAGACTAAAGCTCTCCTTAGACTAAGCAATAATAAGACCAGGAGAGTCATGAAAGCAGACAAGAGAGGGGATCCTAGTCAATGATGTCAGTGCATACTATGTTAGACCACTGAGGATGCTCAGAAACACAGCCTTTTATACAGAGACAAGTCTAGTTAGAGTCAGAACATCCTATGAGGAAGTCCTCTCAGAGATCACTAACCTCAACAAGGAGGCACTGATCAACAACTTGCAGGAGTTCTTCACAGTGATTCACCCCAAGTTTCCCTCATTTTCAGCATACTGGGTAAGGCTTTACTGGAAAGGCTCACCCAGACACTGCCACAGTTTGTTGTGAGGGAAAGGTTAGTTTTCTTTTGTTTTCTTGTATTTTGTGTTACTTTATTGCCTTTTTCTATTTTGTATACTGTGATTTGTTTTCTTTACACTGCGTTTTACCTGTATTCTGCTTGTAATTGCGCATTAAAACTTGAGAAGAGACCACATCTCTGTCTCTTGTGAGTCATGCAGATTTTTTTCCCAGCCTCCCACCCTGTTACTGTTGTGTTCTTAAACACCACTGTCTTTCAAGTTGCCTGTCCTTTATGTTAATTTGACCATGTATCTTCTTCCCTCTCTCCTATCTCTGGATGGTGTGAGTAAGCACAAAATTATAATTTTGTGAAGTCACTCCCCTTCAAATATTTAAATGTATTGACCACCCCACTGTATCCCATGGTACCAGAATACAAACGTTCCCACCCCCTTTCAATTTATCTTGCTCTTTTAAAAATACTGGCTTTCCACTTACACAGCTAAAACCTAACTTACCCTCTTTCATATCTAACTGGATAGTGCACACTGCAGTGATTAGGATAAACCATTCTTTTTATTTTACCTTTAAACATCTATTGCAAGACCAACAGTTCTTAGAGAGCCCACATTCTGTCTTTAAGTATCATCTTGGGATTAATGCTTCTGATTTCTCCTGGTGAGAAAAGGAGTAAAGTGACATTATTTTCTGGAGACTGTTGATCACCAGAAAGTCTAATAACTGCTTTATATTGACAACTTGTAATCTGTGAACCATAAAGAAGGAGCAAGCTGCATACAAAGCACTGTAACCACCAAACGGGCTGTGGAAGGAATACCAGCCAGTCGTACTTGTAAAATCAGTTGAGTTCAAATAAAATATAAATAGAGTAGTCTTTAATTAAATATTAATGCAGAAAACTCGTGTAAAAAACAGCATTTTCATCCGATAACATCAAACTTCATCAGATACAGTATGTCCTGTCATCATCCACTTTATATACATGTCAATCAAGAAAAACTTTCCAGTTATTCAATAAGTAATTGACTACAAATTGATAAATTTCAAAAGATTAAAATGTGAAAAGTCATGGACGTACTTTTAAAATACATGGAGTAAAAAATCCTAACCATATTAAATGAATTTATAAAACAAAACATTTGTAAAAAGAACATACATCAAATACACATTAATAAATATGTATTTATATAAAAAGACATATATTAGTAAATAAACTGTTTATTACAATTTGGCTGACCTAAGTTTTAAAAGAGGTGTAAGGGAAATGCTGTCATTTAAACCTGGAGGTTTATTTGCTTCCAGGAAAATTTGCCAATAAGCCTCTCTGTAGGCTAACTTTGATTCCCAAGGTCCCCCCCTAACATCCTTGGGAACTGTCTCAATGACAAAGAAACAAAAACTAGCCTTACAACACGTCAAAATATGTCTATATAAGGCATTGTGTTTATTTTTATTATTAATGTTGTTGATGTGTTCATATACCCGACACTTAAGTTGCCTTTCATTTTTTCCTGCATAAAAAATATCACATTCTTTACAGCAAACTAAATATACCAGCCCAGAACTATTGCAATTAGAATATCCTTTGGAATATATAATTTTATTCCTTGAAATGATGTTAACCTGTTCTTCTTGCATAATATAAGAGCACTGGTTACAAGCACCACACTTGAGAGTTCCCTTTCTCTTATTAGAAAAAACATTCCTCAAATTTGCTTGTTCCAGTAAATTTTTAAAGTTTTTTACCTTTTCTAAATACTACTTTCATTGGTTTGTTTTTCAAGTTAGGTACGTCTGTAAACTTTGTGAATTTTTTATATTCGTTTTCCACAATGTTTTTGATTGTATATGCACTACCACTGAAGTTAGTTGTAAACAGTCTATTATATCCCAAGGTGTTAGTACTCATATGACCATTTTGGTTCTTGAACTCAGATCCCAAACCTAAAATAGGTTTGTAAACATCTTTTCTACCATTAGTGACCTCTTTACATATGTTGGTTATCAGGTCAATGGGATATCCACGCTCTAAAAACATACTTTTTAGGATGGTATATTCATAGTCATAATCCATATCCAATGATGTCATACGGCTAATTCTAACATATTGGCCTTTTACAATGCCCTTCTTTTGAAAAAGGGGATGGACACTTGAAAAATGAATGTAAGTGTTGGAAAAAGTACTTTTCCTGTATATGGTAGACTTAAATTCTTGTTCCAATTTACTTAATGAAATGTCCAAATAATTTATTTTGTCATGAGAAATATGATATGTAAACTTAAGAAAGTTTGTAGAAGTATTAAGGTAATTAATAAATTCCTCAAAACGTACTAAACCTCCTACCCAAAAAATGCAGATATCATCCAAAAATCTGGAATACATATTCCAATACTGATTGTATTTACTTCCTTGTACATATTTCTTTTCCCAGACTGATAGGACAATATCTGCAAGTATGGGGGCACCACTGGCCCCCATGGCTATGCCAGTTTCCTGTTTATAAAATTCACCCTCGGAGTACATAAAATTATTCTGGAGAACTAATTCTGCCAGTTCCAAGCATAGAAAAATCTAATTTTCAGTGGCATCTGGATTAGATCTCATAGCTTCCTCTAACCACGTGAGACCAATGTCATCTGGAATCACTGAAAAAAGATCAATAACATCAATTGTGACAAACACCAATTGTGTGGAGTATAAATCCTGTGTTATATTGCTCAGAAACTCCCAAGAGTCTTTAAGTATATATGCCTGTCTACCCCATACCATTTTGAGTTTCCAATCCAAAAACTTAGCAAGTGGTGTAGTTTTAGCACCTTCATAAGAAACTATGGGTCTGAGAGGTAGATTTTCTACAGATTTGTGTATTTTATGTACTCCGAAAATAGAGGGTGTCTTGGGTGTAGTATTTTCAAGATAAGAATGTGTGTCAAAGTCCATAACTCCTTGGTCGAATAGATCTTTGAGGGCTAGGTCTATTTTTTTATATGACATATTTATCTCATTGATGGAAACTTTACTATATCTATCAGTATTAAGAACAGTAATCATTTTGCTTTCATATAAAATTTTGTCCATAAGGACTCTTCCCCCACCCTTATCCGGTTCCATCACCCATAACTGTGGGTTGGAGCACAACTTAGATAACAATTCTCTTTGTTCTTTTCCTAAGCTAGAATACATTCTGTTGTTAGGTATCTGTTTCCTTAATTCTCTTTTGATCACATTTTCCAGATTTTTCAATTGTGGATGCAGGGGTCGATTGAAGGTACTTTTCTTCCAAAGAAGAGTAGAATGTGTAGGTAAAGTAGAACCACTAAACATATTATCCAAATTAAGTCTCCTAATAAACATTTTAAGATGAAATATGACTTGAGTCAAATTGCTGTTAATTCTAGGAACAAATTTAAAACCTTGAATAAATAAGTCAAAATAACTTTTAGTAACCTCTAGTTGAGTATAATTAAAGATGTGAAATCCAGACATAGACACAATTTGTGTGTTTTCATCTATGTATTGATGTTTAATTTCAGAATCTAATACTTGTACCGTCTCAGTCCCCCTCCCTCTTGATATTGACCCCCCCGGTAAAAATGGTTAGTGCTGTTACCATCATTTTTGTTTCGTAACCGTTCTGATCTGCGTGGACCTATTTCAGGGAATTCATTGAAAACATTTTACATAACTTGTAATCTGTGCTTATATTCCGGTTCTAGTGAGAGAAGGAGCAGAGAGTGCATTGATCCTGACTGTTTCTGGTTGGAGAATGAGGGTTTAACATTCCTGATTGGTTGGTTGCTATTCAAGCCTTCTACCAGAATAAGACTATAAGCCTACAGACCCTTGCAGCGTCTGGGACAAGACTGTGGATCACCAAACAGGCTGTGGCCTGCTTCTCTTGAGATTCTTGCTAACATTTTGCTTCTGGTGAGATAAGAAGCAAAGGAGCATTGTATCCCAACAGAGTGATGCTATTGTGAGACCAGCATTAGTAGTATCCAGGCAGTAGCCATTCAAGCAACTCCCCTCTTTTCATCAGTCTTGAAAAGCTAATTCTTTGTTTTCAATAAGTACTGCTTGATTTGTTTCTAACTTCAGAATATCTGCCTAAATACTTCGTCTTTGAATTTTCAGGGTCTACATATTAGTTTCCCCTCAGGTGTTTGGCAGTGCTCTGTACAGACTCAGACACCTTGAGTGACATTTTTCTTGTAAAAGCACAATTGTGATTTCTCCTATATTTAGTTACACACAGGACAACTAGTTTGCAGTGACAAGCACTGTTCACATAGTTGCAAATCAGATACTCCTGACAGCGACTGATATTCTTACTCCAAATGTCTAATCAATAAAAAAGGGGTCTGTTGCCATGGTTATAAACTTTTCTACTGCCGCCATTACTGGCTTAGTGTATATTGGCATCCTGAGGCAATGTAGAAATTACCTCATGTTTACTGACAACCAGTTAATTCTCAAACAAACTGATATGGCATGTAAGAGATTTATTTATACAATGTCAGTGGAGGCTAAGCTCTCACACAAAAGTATTCCTAATGTCAATAAGGTTGTCAGCAGTGCACATGCTGGACCCGTTATCACAATTCAAAGCAGACATATCGGCACACATATTCTGAGGCGGTTAATTGTAACCTTCCTAAACCACAAAGACCTCCTAGATGAAGTGCACATAACAAATACCTTCAGCAGCCCCAAATGCACTCATTGAAAACAACACCCACATCGACACATAAAGCTTTATCTCATGGAGCCTCTTACTCCTAAGAACATAAGGCAAGCCACCACACAATCCAACATTCTAGTCATTGGAGACTCCATCATGAGACACATTGATGTCCCTCTCACCAGGCTGGGTAAAGAAAAAGTCACAGTTACTTCAACATGAAATTCCACAAAAAAATGAATAACACAGAAAGCCACACAAAGGCAAGAACTCTGATGAAGTGTTGTCATTGTCTGAGATGAATGCGCTAAGAATACATTTTTGGGGAACGAGTTATTGCCTCTGTTTGGCTCTCTGTTATTACAGTCACTAACTTATCAGGAGCTAGGATCCCCCACATTACACATGCACTCAGGCCATTGGACCACAATTATCAATATGACTCAGTCTTAGTCCATGTGGGAGTAAATGACCTGAGACATACCTCCCTAGACTATATGAAGAGAGACATCATGGAGCTCTTGGAATATGTGTCTCAGGCTGGTATGAGCTTAGCACTGAGCAGCATTTTGCCTTATCCAAGGCTTATGCCATAATACAAGGAAAAGATGATTGACTTTAATAATTGACTTAGTTTCTGGTGTCATTTTAAGGGGATACAATATTTGTCAGCATGGAAGGAGATGGTCAAAATATTATACTGCTTTGCCAGGGATGGTCAGCAGCTCTCCCCTCTAGGCTTTTGAATATTAACTAAAACATTGTCTTGCCCCTATAGTGCCTTTTTTAGGCAATGCCAAACCGAAAGTACTTCTGACATAGCAAATCAAAACCAAGAAAATCTAAAGGTTTTACTGCTCACTGCTAGGAGTCTAGACCAAAGACTCCACTCCCTCGTAGCTCTCTTTACCCTGAAGAATGCTGAGGTCTGTGAGGTCACTGAGACATAGTTTAAAGCCACAGATAACACACTGATAAGGCAAGGTTATAATGCCTGCAACACATTTAGGCCAGCTACTTCACAAGCAGGGACTAAAGGTGGATGTTTCTCCATTTACATCAAAAACAAATATGCTTTAAGGTTGGTCAAACAAGACAATGCACTTGAGCTGCTCCATGTTCAAATCACCACACTTAAACTCCAGTACCACTTTCTTGCAAGCTATAAGTCCCTCTCTATGCCCCAGAAAACCCATACCATGTATTTTAACTTATTAGAAACACTAACCATCCAACCCAATACCATATTCAAGGGTGATTTTAATTACCACACTATTAACTGGGGATACAATATGACACCAAACATACATGCACAGAGATTCCTTTATTTTATAAACACAAACTCCCTGGACCAGACAGTCAATACACCAACCAGGGGTGCAGACATACTGAACCAAACAAATATAGGAGACTGCTGAACACCACCTACTGTAATGCCTTCCCTGGTAAGGTCAGACCACAAAATTGTCTCCTTTAACATAAAAATAAATGCTGGACCCCCAGCTAAATCTGGAATATTCAGGAACTGTTCTAAGGCTAACCTCCTGCTAATAAGTGAGGACTTGGCAAACTTTCAAGCCCCCATAAAACCTGAGAACACTGCTGCCTATGCAGAACTGTTCACAGAAACCCTATTCAAGCACATTAATAGCTGCATAGAGGGAGCTGTGCCCACCAGAAAGAAGCACAGAAATAACCCTGGTGGGATTACAAAATCAATAGGCTGTATAACAGGAGGAAGAAAATCATGGCAAAAATTAGGAGGTGCAGCACCCCTGCAAGAAAAGCACACTCATAAAACTAAACAAACAACTCAGAGGAAAAATAACGTCTACCAAAGCCAAATGTGAGGTAAGTTCGGCCTCCCAGTCCATGGACATCTACAAAGCATTCTTTAGCTATATCCGCAACCTCAAAGGCAATACACAATTGCTTGCAAAGATCATTGTAAATGGAGCCACCTATACTGAGCCAGAAAATATAGCAAACCTTCTGGCTGATAAATTCAATTCCAAATTTACCCCTCTCTCCCCCTCAACCTTCCCTCAGGAAATATCATCAAATATAACTCCCCCAAAAGGGCCCATAATCATACCAGAAGAATGTAGAGTCCCTGAAATCACAGACACTCAGGTTAAAACAGCTCTCTCCAAAGCCAAAAATACAGCATCAATGGGACCGGACGGTGTCCCAGGCTGTGTCTTACATGAGCTCAAAGACAAACTAACCCCTCACCTAAACACACTGTTCAAACTCAGCCTCTCCACAGGCTACGTACCCATAGAGTGGTGCACAGCAATGGTTATTCTGCTCCACAAAGGTGGAGCCACAACAGACCCTGGGAACTATCACCCTATAAGCCTGAATAGCTTGGTCTGCAAGGCTATGGAGTGCATCATCATGGAACTCATTAACAGAAACATTGGGAACCTCCAAGCACTGGACCCTACCCAGTTCGTCTTTGTTAAGGGCAGATCATGCCTCCTAAACCTGGTGGACGTCTTTGAGACAGTTACCAAGGCTATAGATGAGGGAAAGGTGGTACACACAGCCTACCTAGTTCTCGCAAAGGCCTTCAACACCATTCCCCAGTCTGGTATTATAGACAAGCTCACCAGCCTGAACATAAACCCCAAGTCACAAAATGGGTTGCCAACTGGCTCATGGACAGAACCTACATGGTGAGAGTTGCGGGAGCTAGGTCCGACTCTAAACTGGTTAAAAGTGGCATACCCCATGGCTCAGTCCTAGGACCCCTCCTGTTCGGCATATACTTCTCAGAGGTGCAGGCAAGCACAGGAGGACTATGGCTAACCAAGTTCGCAGATGACTGCAAACTAGGAACTATTATTGACTCTCCAGCTGACACAGACATCCTCCAAAAGGGTCTCACTGAGATGGATACCTAGTGTCAAAATCATGGCTTCAAGCTAAATGCCAAAAAGTGTATAGTCATCCCCTTTGGAAAAAAACAAAGTACCCACAAACTATCACATAGGTGGTAGTCCCCTAAATACAGAAGACATAATAAGAGATCTGGGGAACCAAGTAGATAGTAATCTCTCCTTTGATAATCACATTGCCAAAGTGGTTAGAAAATCCTTCTATGTGGCCCACCTAATCACAAAAAGGTTTGCATCCAGATCAAAAGAGGTCATTGTGCACCTCTACTCATCACTCATCAGACCCATCATAGAGTACAATGCCCCATTTGGGATGTACCTTACAAGACACCTGCAACAGCTGGAAAGACCATAGAAGTACCTCACCAAGAAGATCGCTGGCCTCAAACAGATGCCCTGTGCAGCTCAACTGAAGAAACTCCAGCTGTATTCAGCTGCATGCCGCCTACTCAGAGGTGATCTCTGCCTGACATACAAGGCCATGTCCAACACAGAATTGATGGATATGCTCCACCTAAAGAAAACCTTATCCCTTTGAGCCACATGCTATAGGATCTAAACCTCACCACAACAATAAATATCATGTGCTGGATGGATAGATTCCTGTCCCAGAGACTTCCCATGCTTTTGAACGAGATTCCAATCTACATTAGGCAGAACTCCTCGCTAACACTCTTCAAAAGAAACCTTGTCGCGTGGATGAGAAACAGAAAGTTTACCCCGGGGATCACTTCAGTGGCCCTGCTGGACAGAGGCACAGGGAACTAATCTAAGGGGGCAGCGAAAGCCAACACATTCTGGCTAGGCTTATAAATGCCTTCGGGCAGATAGCCTAGTACCTACCTATGATCCTATATGCAAATCTGTGGGAAGAATTATCATGGAGATGATCAATAGAGATATGGTAAACCTCCAGACACTGGCGCCAACCCAGTTTGGTTTTGTGAAGGGCAGATCATGCCTACTCAACCTGATTGACTTCTTTGGGAAGGTCACCAAATCAATAGATGAAGGCATAATTGTTCACACTGCCTACCTTGATCTAGCCAAAGCATTTGACACAATACCCCACTTGAGCATTGTTGACAAACTCAAGAGTTTATGTACAAACCCATATGTCACCCAGTGGATAGCCAGCTGGCTCATAGACAGGAACCATGAAGTTAAAATTGGGGAGTCCACCTCTACAAAGAGGCCAGTCACAAGTGGAGTCTCTCAGGGATTAGTCCTTAGACTGTTCCTTTTTGTCATTTACTTCTCAGAAGTCAAGGCCAATGTCAGTGGTCTCTGGCTGCCTAAATTTGCAGATGATTGCAAATTAGGAGGTGTCACAGAATCTCACATTGACATAAATATTCTCCAGGAGGGGCTGACACAAACAACTGGTGTCAGAGTCATGGACTAAAACTAATTGCCAAGAAATACAATCCCAATGCAGTGCTACTTTCGGTTGAGACAAGGAACCTACGCAAAAAATACGTAATACAATCCAAACACCCAGCGCGTGGTCCTCTGATGACAATAAAACGTGAGATATTTTAAACTTCAAAGCGATGTACACACAAGTGTATAAATAAAATCTTTTTATTCCATGGAGTGAGCGCTTTCGCCAAAGGCTTCTTCAGACTCTTTAAAGAGTCTGAAGAAGCCTTTGGCGAAAGCGCTCACTCCATGGAATAAAAAGATTTTATTTATACACTTGTGTGTAATATCGTGCTTTGAAGTTTAAAATATCTCACGTTTTATTGTCATCAGAGGACCACGCGCTGGGTGTTTTAATTGCCAAGAAAGGCATAATAATATCCTCTGGGAAGTCATCCATCCATGTTAACTATCATATTGACAACATGCCGCTTAGAGTTGATCCTGTAGTCAAAGACGTAGGGACACACATAGATAGTAATCTAGCTTTTGACCATCATGTGTCTACAGTGGTGAGGAAATCATTCTATATTGCACAACTTATAAACAAAGGTATGGCATCTAATTCCAAGGAAGTCATTGTTCTACTGTATTTGCATTCATCAGACCTATCACTGAGTGTAATGCACATTTGCTATGTACCTAACCAGGCATACCCAACAACTGGAACATCCACAGAGGTTCCTCACTAAATGAATACAGGTCATAAATAAAATGTCCTATGCAAACCACCTCAAGGCCCTATCCTTGTGTTCTGTCTTCTACAAGCTTTTCATAGGATCATAGGACGTTATTAGGACATTGGTCCTGAGGCGCTTACAAGCCTAGCCAAGAATTTAGCCT
Organism: Protopterus annectens; assembly: GCF_019279795.1. Lineage (NCBI taxonomy): Eukaryota > Metazoa > Chordata > Ceratodontiformes > Protopteridae > Protopterus > Protopterus annectens. Next base: position 1,890,155,581 of record NC_056729.1, read on the forward strand.
ATGTTCGAACAAGTCAGCACCCTATGCCACTGTCCAGTAGGGACATCTATGCCTGACATATAGAGTATTCTCAGACCCCACTCTGATGGACCTCCTGCATATCCACAAAGCAAACAGCACCAGAATTACCCATTCTAAAGACTTAAATCTTGCCTATGATATAAATAGGTCCTGCTGGAGTGAATAGGTATGTATTCCAGAGACTACCATGTCTATGGAACAGGCTCCCCATCCATGTGAAGCAGAGTTCCTGCCTAACCCAATTGGCTGGGAAACCAGAAATTCATCACTGACTTGGCACCTATGTCTGTAATGGTCACAGGTAACCTGTAAATGGTTCATTTCCCAAACCCGTGCTTACACTTATCAAGGGTGTCAGAGCTTGTCAGAGATTTGGGATGCATGGCTAGGCTTAAAAAGGCCCTTGTGGTTGTTGGCCTAGTAAACAGCTATGAACCTATGTGCTATCCCCATGGAACTGCTTCGCTGAAGGCATCTGTGTGGCAAGTGATTCATAAAATCGCTAAGCTGTATGAAATTATGATGGCTGTTTGTTACACATCACTGTAGTGAGCACAGACAAAATACCAAGTTCATCCATCACATCCATCACGGTAGAGGTTAGTACTGTGAAATTTAGTAGTAATGTAGTGTTAGAAGGTGTGTGAGTGACTGAATGTGAGGGGCTGCATGTGTGATTCTCTGTCTGTCTGGTAGAAGTAGAGGACAGTGACAGGTTAGTTTAGGTGTGTGTGCATGTGTGTGTGTGTGTGTGTGTGTGTGTGTGTGTGTGTGTGTGTGTGTGTGTGCATGTGTGTGTGTGTGTGTGTGTGTGTGTGTGTGTGTGTGTGTGTGTGTGTGTGTGTGTGTTCATGTGTGTATATGTGTGTAAGAGTGAGTTGGGGTGGCTGTTATACTTCCTCACACACTTAGACTAATGAACAGAGAGTGTAATATTGAGTGGGGAACCATGAGACACCATGGATTAACATTACTTGTCTTGCCTTAATAGTGATTTGGCAGTACTGGTATCAGAGGGGACCAACAGACATGAGGGAAAATTCTTATATTTTCTGCCTTAGTGTCACTTTACCAGCACAGGTTCAGGAGGGATCACCAGACACCAGGGAGCACTTAGCAGGATATAACGTGGGAAAATCTAATATCTGGCATTAATGTGTGACTACAAACATCCATGCTTTATGAGAGCAGGAAAATGAGTCATCAGGGATGTTCATACAATTCAGGGACACATATGGCATCTGCGGTATATGTGCTTGATTATGTGTATTGTGTGTGGAAGAGTGAATGGGGGGGTACCTGTGTTTTCACAATGTTACCACCAACTATGCTAATTAACACAGGAAGTGCTGATCTGTATTTTCTGTTAGTTAAAGCAGTTCAGTGACATCCAACTAAGCTCGCAATGAGGTCTTTCCTCGTTATGGCTAATGTGCCTCTGAATCACAAATCAATGCATTGCAAAAACAGGGCCTTTTTACCAAGTGCCATATGGCCCACATATGGCAACTTAATGAACCCTCAGGAAAGACTGACTATCCTGGTATGTTTTATCTAAATCTTGATAGGAATATCCTAGAGCAGTAGAAACATGTCATCATTTGCTGGTAAGGTTAAATTCAAGCCTTAATGTCCTTTTGAAATTGGCAGAACAGCAGCATTCAGAAAAAAGTTATTTGAAATAGCCAGGTGAAAAGAGAAATGTAACTTTCAATTATTTTCAGAATAACAAATGCAGATGCTACCAAAAACATAAATATATGTTACTGCAACTTCATACCGAAAACAAATGTACGTCTGCATATTTTTTCATTGTTTTATATTGTGTTATAAAATTGACATTAAAAAGTTGATTGCTTTTTATCAACATTCAAAATGCACCTGTTCCATTTCTTATATATGTAGGACCATGGCATAATGGTATTTTATGGGAAACTACGTCAGTAGCATTCTGTGGAAATTTCTTGACAAATGGTCAAATACTTTTGGAGATCCATGGATGTATTTACAGGGAGTGAAACTATTCCAACATAGTAAATAACTGGGAGAACATTCAATCAATAGTAATCAATAGTAAGAGGTTAAAGAAACCGGAGGAATCTCAAGAAAAGGGCCAAGGTCGAGGGCATGAAAGACTTCTGTTCCATATTCTGTGGAAATCAGACCTCTGTGCTTGCAACACTTTATAAGAAATTGTGAATTCTTTTACTCTACATAAAATAGCATTGCATGTGTGAATCTTCTTTGGGGGTGAACAAGCTCTTTCTCCTGCGAATATTGCTGTTCAAGAGGTTTTTGAAAAGGTGTATTTATTCAGACAAATATTGCTAAATATGGTATCCAGTCTAGCAGAAAGCACAGTGGAGTAAGGCTATGAGCTGTTTCAATCTTCTTTCAGATGTCCAGGATGGATCTCCCAGGATGTCTCTCCTGTGAATATTCCTACCAAAGAGTTTTTGAAAAGGTTTACTTATTCAAACAAATCTACCTGGCTAAGGTATCCAATTTGTCAGTGGATTAAGACTATGAGCTGTTTCAATCTTCTTTCAGATGCCTGGAATGGATCTCCCAGGATGTATCTCTTGGGAATATTCCTACCAAAGAGTTTTTGAAAAAGTTTACTTATTCAAACAAATCTACCTGGCTAAGGTATCCAGCTTGTCAGTGAATTAAGGCTATGAGCTGTTTCAATCTTCTTTCAGATGTCCAGGATGGATCTCCCAGGATGTCTCTCCTGGGAATATTCCTACCAAAAAGTTTTTTAAAAAGTTTACTTATTCAAACAAATCTACCTGGCTAAGGTATCCAGCTTGTCAGTGGATTAAGGCTATGAGCTGTTTCAATCTTCTTTCAGATGCCCGGGATGGATCTCCCAGGATGGATCTCCTGTGAATATTCCTACCAAAGAGTTTTTGAAAAGGTTTACTTATTCAAACAAATCTACCTGGCTAAGGTATCCAGTTTGTCAGTGGATTAAGACTATGAGCTGTTTCAATCTTCTTTCAGATGCATGGGATGGATCTCCCAGGATGTATCTCTTGGGAATATTCCTACCAAAGAGTTTTTGAAAAAGTTTACCTATTCAAACAAATCTACCTGGCTAAGGTATGCAGCTTTTCAGTGGATTAAGACTATGAGCTGCTTCAATCTTCTTTCAGATGTCCAGGATGGCTCTCCCAGGATGTCTCTCCTGGGAATATTCCTAACAAAGAGTTTTTGAAAAGGTTTACTTATTCAAACAAATCTACCTGGCTAAGGTATCCAGCTTGTCTGTGGATTAAGGCTATGAGCTGTTTCAATCTTCTTTCAGATGCCCAGGATGGATCTCCTGGGAATATTCCTACAAAGACTTTTTGAAAAGGTTTACTTATTCAAACAAATCTACCTGGCTAAGGTATCCAGCTTGTCCGTGGATTAAGGCTATGAGCTGTTTCAATCTTCTTTCAGATGCCTGGGATGGATCTCCTGGGCATATTCCTACCAAAGAGTTTTTTAAAAGGTTTACTTATTCACACAAATCTACCTGGCTGAGGTATCCAGCTTGTCCGTGGATTAAGGCTATGAGCTCTTAATGAGCTACTTCATGAGGTACAGGGTTTGAGCAATTCACTTAACCAAACTGTACTTTGGGGGGACTTAGGAATTATGGATAGGGTCTTCAGTGGTCTCCTGGACTGCACATCTACTAACTATGTATGGTCCTATGATAGCACTTTCCCAAGGATCAGTGCTAGGGCACTTCTGTTTGGTACTTATGTCTCTGATGTCAGGCTGACATTAAAGGCATGTGGCTGACAAGATTTGCAGAAAACTGCAAATTCAGAGCTGCCATTAACTCCATATCTGTCTTCCAGATTCTTCTGGTTTGACTAACACATGCCATTAAGTGATATATGTGTACCATGGCCTAAAACCGAATGCCAAGAAATGCAGTATTGTGTCATTTAGCAAAACTGTATACTCATTAACATACCACATACATGACACCTCTTTGAATGCTGATTTTGGCTATTAGGAACCTGAGCACTTTCATTGACAATGAACTATCATTTTATCATCTTGTTTCCATTGTTGTAAGGAAATCCTTCTTCCTAGCCTGATTAATCACAGGGTTTTTTTTCAGCTGTAAAAAAGTTTAGAGTGTCATGCTCATGCTAGTAAGTTTCCTGCTGTGAATACTGTCCTTCCAAATCTGTCAGGGGTTTTGGTCTTATTATCCTCATAAACATATATAATAATTACTGTTTTCTTTTAAAAGTTTTGGGGTTCAGTGCTGTATTGAGGAGGTTGTCTTCTTTCATATTAAATAATTGTTCAAGCCAGGCCCTGGGGAATCCATAAGTATTCTTTTTAATTTGTGTTTGAGTGGTTGCTTCAGAAACCATTCATTCTGAATCAGGGCCCCAAGGATTAAGTCAAAATGCCCTAAACTAAAGGAATCAAAGAGGTTAGCAATCACTATAAGGAGGGGCAGTTTGTATTTGATGGCAAATTCTTTTGACAACAATAGATTCTGCTTCAAGCTGTTTTCAAAAAAAAAAAAATAGAAAACAGTAACATTGTCTTTTGTTCCAGACTGCAACATGCAAATATATGTGGATATTCAAATCCAAGGTTTCGATCTGATGGTTGTAACAGAGCCAGATATAAACAATTATAAAGACTGTCAGGCATTATGCACAGCTAAGCCAGAATGCCAGTTCTTCTCATATTTAGGCAACAGCAGTGATCTCAAGTAAGTGCATTTCTGAGACTATTTTAATTGTGTGATAAACATGTGCACATATAACTTACCTATGCAATAAATTGTTTTTAAATATGAACATATTCCAGTATCAGAGAACCTCATCTGATTGTGAAAGAATAATAGGACTAAGTAAAATTAATTCAACTTAAAATAGCCTACAGCTGCAATTTTATTAATTTGTGCTGCCACTTCCTATAGACAAACAAGCATTTTATACTGTATGCTGTGTTTAGCCATGTTGCGTTTCTGTTTTAGTAGGATGTGGTTAATTTGCTCTCTTCAGTCTTGTGGTTTCTTCAGTGATCCCGATTTAAAATGTATGTCCTGTTTACTTCACATGCAATTCTTTTACACTTTTACCTTCATTTCATACATCCTTTCAGGAGATTTTGCTGCTTTCTTATTTACTCTTTGTTTTTGTATTTATGTTTTTGTATGGATTATATTCAATCATTTTCTTACAGTTAGAACTGTAGCAACATTATTTATAGACTGCAAACCCTGATATGAACATGCATTGCAACCAGGGGTTGTGGCTACAATTTGAAGTCAATTAGCACATAAGGCAAAATGAATTAGCTACCATTGGAAGGGGATCTGGGACTCAAAGATAATGCTTAGTGAATGTCTTCTAAGCTATGAGCCAGGCTGCAAAATGAACTCCCAAATACTCACTTGGTGCAACTACATACGTTTTGTTTGTGAATCCCAGCCATTGTTTATTTATTTGTTTGCATTTGTTTGTTTACTATTTATTACATACTTAGTTTATACACATGTAAGTGAATTGGACCACTTGTGCCCCCTTTTTCAATAATAACTTAATTAGAGTGAAAAAAAATCTTTAAAATCAAGGTATGAGGGGGCGTGGCCAAGATGCCAGTCTAATAGCATCAGAAATCCATCGCTCTGCTTAGATTTTAATATCCTGACAGGAAATATACTTTAATTTGTAGAAAAATGTAACTAAAAGTATACCAAAATTAGATTAACTTAGACTATTATTTTCTAAAAACAAATACATAGTCAAGAGAATTTTTTAATTATTCCTGTCAAGAAGTTTTCTACTGGAGATCTCAAGATGAGCAACTCGAAGAACCCACACCAGGAGAATGAAGTGAAGAAAGAACTACATCTTATAATAACAAACATCCAAGAACTGTCACTAAAAATGGACAAATTCGAAAACAAAATGGATATTATCAAACAAGAATGCAGTAAACAACTGGAACTTCTAAATGAAATAGTAAAAAAACAATCTGAACAGATTCTTGCCTTAGAGGAAACAGTAACTGACCTAGATTCTAGACTGACAGAAAATTAACAACAAAATGAATTTCTTCTGAAACAAAACACCAAGCTGATCAAGAAACTGGAAGACCTTGAAAGTAGATCAAGGAGGAATAACATAAGAATGTATGGAATTCCTGATAAAGAAGAGGGTGCTAACATAATTCAATTCCTCAATAAGTGGTTTCCATCAGCACTAAACATGCCTGAATCCCTCTCTTTTGGAATTCCGGTCCCTAGCAAATCCAGCTTAATCTCTGAGTTCATCTAACCTCAGGTCTGTAATAGTTAGATTTCTTTCCTTGCAAGACAAGTACTTAGTGCTGAAATCAGCGTGGACTGATTCCCTTGTCAAGAAGGGTGAAAAAGTTATTTGCTTTGACAATGACTATACCTGTACAGTCATATCCAGAAGAAAGGAGTGTGTTCCTCTAATTAAGTCATTGAAAAAGCCAATATTAAAGCTCAAATTCTATTTTCTACAAGAATAAAAATCACCTTGTCAGAAAGAGTGAAGATCTTTGGTTCCCTACAAGAAGCAGTAGAATTTATCCAAAAGCAGAAATTACTGTTGGACATAGAAGAAATGGAATGGTCACCCCAGAGTTTGAAGAGGCAGGCAACAAAAAAGTGGATGGTCTGTGAAGGAAGGAGCAAACAAAATTAAGAAACTAAAGGACAGATAAATAACTTCCTTCTAATTTTAAATGCTTTGTTTTATGAATCATAATATATTTGATTCTGGAAAGTCTCTATGTTGCAAGGTAATGTGAATCGTTTTTATTATTAACTTTCTGTTTCCTTTCTGTATCTACTTTTTCTAATTACATATAGTACTAAGTATTTAAATAACATTTTCTCTCTTTCTCTCTCTCTTCTTTCTTCCTATTCTTTTTTGTTACCAGTATTTCTTTTCTCTCTTTTCCCATTATAAGTACTTTACATACTTTCTCTTTTAAATAACTACAAATGATGTATGTCTTCTAATTCTTCAGTAATAGTATAATTTGACTTAATATCAAAGTGCATTTTTTGTAGTGGGTCAGTGGTGGGGTAGCAAGGTGTCTCTGATTAGTGTTTCTAACTAGATGTTTTAGACTCTTTGGATACATTTAAACATTAATACAGTAAATTAATGGTGTTTTATAGATAGGTAAATATAAGTTTTATATATATATATATATATATATATATATATATGTGTGTGTGTGTGTGTGTGTAGATATATAAATATATAAATATATATATATATATATATATATATATATATATATATATATATATATATACACACACATACTAGGTTCCTTTTTTATCTGGTGGGTAAATGATTGAAATGTTATAACATGGTCTCTTACTTCGGACAGCTGTTTTTACTTCTAAATAGCTGTTTTTATATAAAAGGGTTAATTTCTTCATGATGCTGAAGTTTTGTGAGGAAACTGGTGGTCTGTGTGACTGTTCTCATTGTGGAGATTCAAGACATACACTGACAAGGCAGCTTGAGTATTTTTATTTTGCTTTCTGTAAACTCTAAAAGCTTCAAGATCTGAATTTCCCACCAATTTTTTTTTTCTTCACTAGAGACAACTTCTGTTGTGCACGATCCCATTTAGATACTTTTTAAGAAGTTTATGAAGCTGCAGCTTGAGGAAACAACAGTGATTACATCATTTGACCTTTTGAACTTGTTAAATGCTTGTACTTAGAATTCTTTTCTCTTGAAATTATGTTATCCTTCACTAGATCATTTAAACAGTAAATAATTAGCTCTGATAAAAGTGTTTAACTCCTTTGAAAATGCCTATGTTCTCTTATAGATGCATACATTCTGCAGATTCAATGACACTATTAGTAACTAAATGACATTAAGTGATCTAGGAGCTGCATTAGAAAACTCATTATGCATATTAACATCAGACGTATGTTGTATATCTAAACCGTTAGTAACTAAACAGGGGGTTGTGATGCCCTCCTTTTTTCTTTTTCTTTCTCCCCCCCCCTCTTGATGAAGACATCATCATATATATTGTTAATACATATGAGTAATATCTGTATAATTGCAAAATATAATGGTTATGTTGTAATAAGTGTTATATATATATTCAACAAATCCTTACATTAAAAATGTTAGATAGATGATTGACAAAATGGTTAAATCATCTGATGTTTCTTGAAAAGTCTTGGAAATATTGACAATCTTCTTAACCTTCAGCTTCTAATGTTTATACATACTTTGATCTGATGTGTATTTCTGTCATATCTACATATTAGAGGTACTATTATCATATGTGACATATCCATATAGCTTCAGATATATTGGACACTCTCATTCTAATGTATATTTCATGGATTCAGATTTCCTTAGTTGCTTTCATAATGCTTTTCTTTTTTGTTTTTATACTATAGTCTAAACAGAGATGGATAATTTGTGTCTTTTGGTATTGGAGAGGTGGTGGCTGGATGGTTTAGTTAAGTTTTTAACTAAGCCAGAAACTTTATGTTTCATGTATGTATATGTTTGTAAATAGTTTGGGGTTTTTGAAAGTAGTGGTTAATACACATTATACATCCATGATAAGTTTCAGTAGATTTCAAGTCAACACGGAAGAAAGGTCTTTCAGTTAGTAACAACATACACATTATAGACGATGGCTTATAAATGTTTATCATTAAATATTAATGGTTTGAACAATAATATCAAAAGAGCTGGTTTGCTTAAATATATCAAAATGCATAAAGCCCAGATCATCTTTTTACAGGAAATCCATCTATTAAAAAAGGATCTACAAAAATACTCATTGAATGGCTATACCATTCTGGCTGCTTCATGTTTCAAGACTAAGAGAAGGGGCACTCTTATTCTATGGAAAAAGACATACTATGCTGAGAGTTATAGATACAATTTCAGATAAAGATGGAATGCTAAGCATGGTTATTTTGAAAATCAATAGGACATATTATACTTTGATTAATACATGCTGGATACCAGGACTGAGTACTAAATCATCATCATCTTCTTTCGGCTGTTCCCATTAGGGGTCACCACAGCAGATCACCTGTTTCCATTTCTTCCTGTCCTCTGCATCTTGCTCTGTCACACCAACCACCTGCATGTCCTCTCTCACCACATCCATAAACCTTATCTTAGTCTTAGGCCTTCCTCTTTTCCTGTTACCTGGTAGCTTCATCCTTAGCATATTTTTCCTAATATACTCAGCATCCCTCCTCAGCACATGTCCAAACCAACGTAATTGTGCCTCTCTGGTTTTGTCTTCAAACCTTCCAACCTGGGCTGACCCTCTAATATAATTATTCCTAATCCTGTCCACCCGCGTCACACCCAGTGCAAATCTTAGCATCTTTAATTCTGCCACATCCAGCTCAAACTCCTGCCTTTTTGTCAATGCCACTGTCTCCAACCCATATAACATAGTTGGTCTCATTACCCTCTTGTAGACCTTCCCTTTCACTCTTACAGGTACTCGTCTGTCACAAATCACTACTGACACTCTTGTCCACCCACTCCATCCTGCCTGTACTCTCTTCTTCACCTCCCTTCCACACTCACCATTACTCTGAACTATTGACCCCAAGTATTTAAACGCATCCACCTTCACCACCTCTACTCCTTGCATCCTCACCATTCCTCTATCCTCCCTCTCATTCACACACATATATTCTGTTTTAGTCCTGCTGGCCTTCATTCCTCTTCTCTCTAGAGCATATCTCCATCTCTCCAGGGTCTCCTCCACCTGTTCCCTACTCTCACTACAGATCACAATGTCATCTGCAAACATAAATATATTGACAAATATCTGCACCTGATTACTTTAAATGCAAAAAAGGAAATTATGGCAAAAGATGATTTTAACTGCCTATTATCAGGCAATGTTACTTCTAAAAATGGTAAAATAAAACTAAAATCTCAAGCCAAGAAATTAAATGACTTTACAAACCAAATAAACCTTAAAGATATACATGGTCTAAGAGAACATTATTCCTTATTCTATACTCACTATTCATATCGGTTTGTATCAAATAATATATACTCTAAAATACGTGATGTATCTATTACGACTTGTCCACTTTTGGACCATAATGTTATAAACTTTACATTAACTATGCATACAGATGATTTAAGATTTCTACAGAGAATTTCTACTTACATGACTAAGTTAAAAGACTTTAGGGAATGGATAATAAAAGAAATAGACATGTTTATGGAAACAAATGATAATGGTGAAGTGACTGATACTATACTATGGAACACATTTAAAGTTTATATATATGGTAGAATAAAAATCTTGGTGCTGCGGTACCGTTGTCGCCTCATAGCAAGACGTTGTCCTGTTCGATTCTCAGCTAGAGCGTCTTCTGTGTGGAGGCATACATGAATGGGGCATGCCTTCATTGAAGGTTGTGCGTCAGGGCTGGTAACCCGGTACGTAAAAATCCACTACCAATCATTAGCGGACCGGAGCTCCGCTGTGGCGACTCCTAACCGGGAAAAGCCGAAAGACACAAATAAACCTTAAAAAAGGACAGAATGGGACAACGAACTTTTAGACTTACAAAAAATATACAAGATAAAAATGGATGCAAAACCAAATAACAAAGAAGCATGTAAGGAAATTGCTAAGTTAAATCAAAAATACTTAGATGTTCTGAATCATACGATAGACATAAACCTGGAAAAATTGAAATTACAATCTTATGCTGTAAATCCCAAATATCTACATAAAATAGTTGAAAGATCCAAAAAATAAACAATCAAAATCTTATTAATGAGATTAAATATAAAAGTGATGGTTCAGTTAAGAATACATCTAACTTAATGGGCATATTAGAAGTGTTTGAAAACTACTATAAAGATATAAATAATAACACACCACTTTTGGAGACAGATAATGTAATAAATAATTTTATTCAAGAAAATATAACTACTAAGGTGTCAATGCAACAAAATAACATAATAAATAAACAAATAACACTAACAGAAGTGAAAGAGCAAATACCATTTTTAAAAGATAATAAAGCTCCAGGACTGGATGGAATAATTCCTGAACTGTATAAGATTTTTCCTGAATGTATAATAAAGAAAATGATGAGTGCCTTTACTATGGTTAAGCAAAAATGTATAACACTCCCATCGTAGAAATATTCAATTATCTCCCCCATATTAAAACAAGGTAAGGACCCCAAATCTTATGATTCATATAGGCCAGTTTTGTTACTAAAAACCAATTATAAAATTTTCATGACAATATTAGCAAATAGGATAAATAAAATATTACTTAATCTAATACATAATCATCAGACAGGATTCATTCTTCATAGAAAAGTGCAAGATGACATTATTAAATTACTATCATTAATACATAGCATGCAAATACAAAAAACAACAAACTATTATCAGCCTAGAGATAGAAAAGGCTTTTTATTCTATTAGTTGGTCTTATCTACAAAGAATTCTGATTGGTTTTGAATTCTCCTCAGATTTTGTCAACTTATTAATGAAAATTTATAGTGGGCACAAGCTTATGTGAAAATCGGATCATGTCTATCCTCACCATTAGAAATCCTCAAGGGAACTAGACAAGGTTGTCCTTTGTCACTATTATTGTTTGCTCTTTCATTGGAACCTTTTGCTACATATATCAGAAACAAGCAAAATATAAAAGGTTTTCAAATTAATAAGGACTATTGTCCTAAGATAGTTATTTGCTGATATGTTGTTAATTGGGTGATATTGATGATTCTTTGCATGATGTTATAAATACCTTAAGCAAGTTTGAAAGAATTACAGGGCTTAAATGTATTCATAGTAAATCCAAAGCATTACTAATTAAAAAAAAGATCAACAAAAACCTAAGAGGGAATCGCCTGTTTAGTTGGGAGAATGATGTATTAGAATATTTGGGTGTCAGTATAAAGCATACATGGAAAGAGTATGTTAAACTAAACTACAATAATTTAATAACCACCATTACTGAACTAATCAAAAGATGGAATAAAATGTTCTTCACAATGGAGGATAGGCTCTCTTTAATTAAAATGATAATTTTACTTAAATTTTGTTTTATATACAGTCATTGTTACTACCCCCTCCCAAAAACTTATTTAAAAAATTAGATTCCATGCTACTTAAATTTTTATGGTTCCCCTTAAAACCTAGGATTGCATATAATTGGCACATTAGAGCTTGGAACAGTAATGGGATAGTATTCCCTAGCTTAAAACTTAATTCCAAATCAGTTATACTTAATGTAATATTACATTGGATCACACCTATCTATATATCTGGCTGGAAAACAATACATGAGATTCATATAACTGATGCCAGAACTATAGAAAATCAATTTAAGGAACAATATGGAATAAGTAGAGTTCATTGGCTTTTACGTGAATTTTGTTTATTTAATAAGAAGTTTGATCATTTTTCTTATAGCATTAATCAAATATTTAATAAGTTTAAAAATATAATTGATCGTAATTATAACATTAAACAAATTTTATTTCTTATATTCCTTATAGCATACTCCTCTGATTGCCTAGATTCTTTCAACATCAATGCGATGCAAACATTAAAGGAAAGTAACTTGATATTCTGACATCAGTTTACTGATGATAAGAGTATTAAATCACTAAACTCTCTTATGTAGTTTTGATAATAGTCAAGACAGTTGGTTGTTTATACACTCATTATGGCAGTTTATAGAAAACAAAATGAGACTATCAATTGACCTAGAGACTGAATCTATACCTAGTTTGATTTAACTTTTTATTAGGTGTCTTGAAAAGACAGATAATCAAAAATTAAGCATCTCACCTATCTATAAGATACTATGAGAAGACACTCTAAAGTTTGACTCAGATTTTTGGATTACTATGGAAAGATTAATGAAGAACAAATATCTGATGAATCAAAAAATTGTTATTGAATTCTATGTATGGTACCTCTTCTTCATTTTATTGGAGATTGTATACATGGAAATTTATGAATAGAAGTTTCTATACTCCACATAAAATAAATCTTATAATCAAAAACAGTGAAAGTAAATGTTGGAAATGTGATGACTTACTAGAGGCCAACTGGGTTAGCACTTTCATTGAATGTGGAAATGTTGTTCAATACTGGAAAGACTTCACATATTTTGTAAATGCTTTAGGGTCTGATAACTGTCACATTTCTAACTCACTAATCCTATTCAGTGTTCCTATACCTAATGTAATACCTAAATCTCAGATTCAGTTACTCTGGTCAATTCTTGCAATTGCCAGAAAAGTTATTACTTTGAACTGGAAAAGTAAACAAGATTTAATGTTTAAAGATTTTTTTAATTTAGCAAAAGTTGTTTGTAAAAAAGAACTGCAAACCATTTGTTATAGAACTCATAACATTACTCATAAAAACATAGCATGACAAACATTGGGAAACCTTTTGAACAAATACTGACAACTTCTCATCGATTAAATGATTGTTTATCATGTATTAATGTAAATATTGTAAATAGCTTGTTATTGTTTTATTGCATTTGTTATATGTATATTTGGGTATGTTTATAATGAAAACAAAATAAAAAATGTTTTTGATAAAAAAATCAAGATATTGAATAACATGGGTTTTCCAAATTGGTGGTCATTTGAATAGCACCCTCTCCACAGAGCTCTGTGACAACTTCTTCAATCTAACCTGTTTGTACAAATTTTGGTTGATAAAAATTTCAAGCTGAATAGTGGAGCATCTAAAGTCTGAAGATTTATCCTTTCAATACACAAAACTTCAGAAATCGCAGTTATATATAGCTTTATCCTATATCAGCATTCAGTTACATACTACACATGGATTTTAGAGGCCTGGTGGCTTCAGCACCTTGGATAACAGTCAGTATTTACATTATAAAATATAAACAAGTCTGCAGTATTAAAATGCCTAAGGAACTAGAAGGCATGGATATCCAAACATCCAAAACAAAGTTGTCAGCAATAGCATCTCCTGAAAATGAAACAACTACTAAAAGACAGAAAACAGTTAAGCAGCAACATGACCAAATTAAAGACGAGACTAAACAGAGGGCAGAGAGCACCATCCACATGGATGACCTGTAGAACGCTCTTCTTCTGTTGCAAAATACAATCCAAAACTTCTCAGAACAACTAAACACTTTTGGGGGAACAATCAACAAAATTGCAGAGAGATTGGACTTGGTGGAAGAAAGATCAAAGTCTAACGAACTGGAAATTGTGCAGTTGAAGTCCAAACTACAAATTAAAGATAAAACAATCTCTGACATCCAAGCTAAATTACTAGATTTGGAGGCAAGAAGTAGAAGAAATAACTTAATCATCAGAGGTCTGCCCGAAAACTTCGATCAGAACTAGTTAATACCCACTTTAAATCAAATATTTAGTTCATTACTTCAGTTAAGTGAGTTACGTTCTGACTGCAAAATTGAAAGAGCACACCATGCGTTATATAGAAATCAAGGCTCCACATCACCGAGATCCATTTATGCTAAACTACTTCACTTCCAAGATGTGCAAAACATTTTATATACTTACAAGAAACAAAAGCATTTCATGGGGAATTCGTACAATATTTCTATCTCCCAAGAATTCCCTCAAGAAATAAAAGAAAAACGCCGTAAAGTTTCTCCTTTCTGTGCAGACCTTGTCAAGCATAATATCAAATTCCAGATGTGTTTTCCAAGCAATCTATCTTTCTACCACAAAGAAATCAAATACACAATGTCCTCACCTAAAGAAACTAAGCAAATCTTTTCCAAGTGCTTTGGTAAATCTCCGATTGAATAAAAGTAGAAACTAAAAGAAAATAAGATCTTTACAAATTCTGCATGTTGTTTTACCTTACCAGGGATTGCAATATACTTTCCAGTTTCATTTAATTGCTTTCAGCTTAATTTAACACCTTCCATTTTGTAATTGTATGAATTTAGGTCTATTATGAAAATGATAAATAATTACGAGCCGGTGGCACTGTTTGTGCGAAGAGGTGTTGCCCAGGGGTCTCAGTTACTGTGATACCGACAGATTTTAAAAAGCACAATATCCTTCTTGATCCAATGGTTTCTCAGTCACTTCCTGTGGCTGCTTCCAACCCAGAGAATACCAGCAATGTTCTTGCGAGTAGCTACAAAGCTTCAGCATCAAGTGCGATTTAATTCTTAGCGGTAAATCATGAGTAGAAAGTATATTCTTTAGATTTCACCGGAGAGTCACAATTGTGAAATCCGGCAACTCAAACTGTTTATGTAATTGCAATAGACTCCAGTACATGTGATGCCAGCTTGGAAATAATTTATTATGGCTTTTTCATCACCCCCTTTTAAGTCAGTGTTATGCCACCCACTGGGAACATGACTGCATGTACCCAATTTTGCGATTACATTAGAGTTTAGCTTTTGATCAGCCCGATCTACTGTTCATCATTAGCAAACGTGTAATGCTTTTCCCAGAAGCTATTTGTCAAAGTATCAGGAAAACAAAGTTACATTGATTAGGAAATTAATGTGGGAATCTTGGAACTCAATGAATACGCATCCTTTTATAACAATTATAAAATGCCCTTGTTCCAGATGTTCAGAATATTATCCCTGTTGAGTGCACAAAAAAAAAAAAACAACTTCCTTTATCTGCAAAATTGAACTAAGTGTGTTCTGTGTGAAGACTTCTGAAGAATAGACCTCTTTTATTTTGTTTAAAATGTTTTTTTTTTCCAGACTTGTATTCTTGAAGTGATATTCTGACACAAGCTAGTTGTTAATTCGTATCCTTTATTTTATTATTCCTATCACTTAGGGTTGAGACAAATAGTCTGTTTCATAAATGAGGAGTGTTTGGGAAAAACATGTGTTTTAAGGATACGACTGATTATTCATGCAGTCACAATCTGTTTTACTTTCCAACTTATTTTTAACTTGTTAGTTAGAACTGCACTTTTTGCCATTTCTTCCGATATACTACATATCATACATTAATTCTCAAAAGTCATAAAGTCATTTACCTTTAAGTTCAAGATATTGTAACTGCGATGAGTCAGGCTTTGGTTGCTAACTCTATCCCTTACGTTATGCTATTTATTATTAAGCAGTACACATTAATATGTCCTACAGAGAGATGTTGACCAATTTCCTGGTCTAAGAAAGTTTATTTAGAGGCTCTAAAATGTGTATTTCACTGACATCACATAAGCTCGATTTACTCCAGTATGTATTAATAAGATACAGATGTTAATTCGTAGACTTGTTTTCTGTAGCATAGACTAGATGCAGGCCTGCTGAATCTAGCTTTGTTTGTATGCTTGTTGTTTGTTTGCTTGTTATTTCCCTGAAATGCTAATTCCACCTAAAATGCGGCTTTTCAGCGCTTCTGTGGATCCCTAGTGATATCTGCATTGCTTACTGTACTTATTTCCTTGTTTCACTTGAAAGAAAGTTACTGTTTGTCGTTTTTGCATTTAAGTTACCTGTAACACATTGCATTTAAGTTACCTGGCACTTGCTCACTAAAGCAATTATATAAGTCAGCACTAAAAAATTAAAAGCACTACACCCTCACCAATTCACCTTGAGTACCTTGTTCCCAATTGGCCCTTTTTTTCAATTATAAAGGAATTCCCAATACTATTCTAGCATGTCCAAAGGTCAGTTGTCAATCTCCTCTCCAGACCAGCTGGTGAATCTGGGAATCTTGAGGCAATGTTACAACTGCCTCATGTACACAGACAACCCTCTCCTCCTCCCAACAAATTCCAACACATGTGAGAGATGCAACCATATAGCCAAACTGGAGGCTAAGCTCTCTCAACTCAGTACTGGCGTAACCAGTCAGGAGGAGAAGGAAACCACACTCACTACAACTCCAGTCTCACATAGACCTACCACGACAGCAAACCAAACACATAAACACACAAAACATACTCGGAGGCTCTAAATAAAAATCTGCCTAAGCAGCAGAGACCTCCAAAGCAGACACCCAAGCAACCGCTACCCCAAAACAAAAAACGTGCAACACATAGCTCACAAAGCCAGTATGCCAAACAGTCACAGCCCTTAAGGCTAAACAACACACCTGATACACTTGTAATAGGTGACTCTATTGTTAGGCACACTGACGTCCTGCTCACCAGGCTGAACAAGGAGAAGGTCACGGTGAGCTGCCTGTCAGGCGCTAGGATCCGCCACATAACACAAGCACTCAGGTCACTCCAAGGCAAGTACAAATATGACACAGTCATTGTCCATGCTGGTGTGAATGACCTGAGACGTACCTCCCTGGACTACATGAAAAGAGACATAGAGGAGCTCTCTGAGCATGTAGCCCAGGCCGGTATGACCCTGACCTTGAACAGCATCTTACCCTCACCAAAATGATGCAACAATATGAAGACAAGATGATCAAGTTCAACAATTGGCTTAAGTATTGGTGTCATTCAAAGGGGATCCAATGCCTGTCAGCCTGGGATGACATGCTCGACAAGCCACGATGCTTCACTAGGGATGGCTTCCACCTGTCACCACTGGGCTTTCGGATATTGGCAAAGGCTCTTGCTACCCCCATAGTGCCTTTTTTAGGCAAGGCTCAAAAGACAAACCCACCTCCATAGGTATCACAAGGGATAAGAAACTAAGAGTAATGCTACTCAATGCCAGAAGTCTAAACCTCAAGATGCATGCACTCGAAACTCTCCTTAGCATGGAGAACATCAATATCTGTGCAGTAACAGAAACCTGTTTCAAGGCTCCCGAGAGCACCCCAGCACTACCAGGTTATACCTCATACCATGCTTTTCAGCCACAAAACTTGGACCGAACCACAAAAGGAGGGGGAGTATCAATATTCATCAAAGATGCCCACACCTCCAGGTTGGTGGCACAGCACGAAGCATCAGAGACTATCCATGTGCAACTAATAGTGGGTAAAACTGCCTTCCAGTTTATAGCCTGCTACAGACCACCCTCCCAAACCCAGGAACCCCACTCGGCCTTCCTGAGAACACTGGAAGATATGAAGATCTCTCCAAACACCATTATATTGGGCGACTTCAACTACCCAAACATAGACTGGGAGCATTACTCTAGCTCCAACACCCTAGCCCAAAGGTTCCTAGAATTTATAAACTCAAATGCTATGGAACAACTTGTTACCACTCCCACAAGAGGGGAAAACATACTGGACTTGATCATCACCAACATGGGGACTCTATGCTCCAGACCAGAAGTGTATCCCTCACTGGTAAGATCAGACCATAAACTAATCTCACTGGATATTCACATCCCGACCCCACCCCCTGCCCAGAAAACCACACTGAAAAACTTCTCTAAAGCAAATTTTACACTCCTCAAAACCGAGGTGAAATCCTTCAAAGCCCCCGGGCCTGTGGAAAATACGGCCCAGACCTCAGAATCCTTTATAAACGCATTCTATGAACATCTTCAGGAATGCATGGATCATGCAATCCCAAATAAAACCAAGACCCAATCCTCCAAAGGCAGACGTCCTGTCTGGTGGACTCCAGCCATAAACAAACTACAATAGAAGGAGGAAGCTACTTCATGATAGAGCAAAATCCAAAAAAGGGAAGGCATCTCTGATCAGTATTAGCAAAAAACTACGGGCACTCATAAAATCATCTAAAGTCAGCTTTGAGAGAAAAATTGCACAGGACACTAAGGATAATCACAAGGCTTTCTTTAGTTATGTTAGGAACCTGGGTGGGAATTCCCAGATATGCTCAGAATTAGTCCGAAATGACAAAAAATACACCAAACCCACAGACATTGCCAACATTCTAGCTAACAGGTTCAGCGCAAACTCCCCCCCCTCCCCACCAAAAGGGCAAATATCTATCCCAGCAGAGTGCTGACCCCCTGACATCTCAGATGCTCAGGTAATAGCTGCCCTCTCCAAAGCAAAAAATACAGCATCAATGGGACCAGATGGTGTCCCGGGCTGTATCCTACATGAACTCCAAGAAGAGCTAAACCCAAACATAAAACTACTGTTCAATCTCAGCCTTACTACAGGATATGTACCCAAAGAGTGGCGTACAGCAACAGTGGTCTCTCTCCGCAAAGGTGGTGCCTCAACAGATCCTGGAAACTATCACCCCATAAGCCTGACTAGCTTGGTCTGCAAAGCTATGGAAAGGATCATCATGGACCTCATAAAGATATTGCGGACCTACAGACACTGGATCCTACCCAGTTCGGCTTTGTTAAGGGCAGATGCTGCCTCTTAAACCTGGTCGATTTCTTTGAAACAGTCATCAAGGCCATTGACGAGGGGAAGGTGGTCCACACAGCCTACCTGGACCTTGCAAAAGCCTTCGATACAATACCCCACTCGGGCATTATAGATAAGCTCACCAGCTTAAATATAAACCCCTATGTCACTAGATGGGTTGCAAACTGGCTCAAGGACAGAACCCACATGGTTAGAATTGCTGGAGCCATGTCAGACTCCAAACCAGTTACAAGTGGCATCCCACAAGGCTCAGTCCTGGGACCTCTCTTGTTCTGTATATTTTTCTTGGAGGTACAGGCCAACACGGAAGGACTGTGGCTGACCAAGTTTGCAGATGACTGCAAACTGGGCGCCATAATCGACTCTCCAGCCGACACAAGCATCCTCCAAAAGGGCCTCATAGAAACAGACAACTGGTGCCAGAGCCATGGCCTCAAGCTAAATGCCAAAATGTGTATAGTCATCCCCTTTGGCAAAAACAAAGTGCCCACAAATTACCACATAGGTGGTAATCCATTAAGTACAGAAGAAGTAATTAGGGACCTGGGGACCCAAGTTGATAGCAATCTCTCATTTGACAACCACGTGGCCAAAGTGGTTAGAAAAACATTTTATATAGCCCACCTAATCATGAAGGGAGTCACATGTAGATCAGGGGAGGTCATCGTGCCTCTTTACTCATCCCTCATCAGGCCCATAATTGAGTACAATGCCCCTTTTGGGATGTACCTTACCAGACACCTGCAGCAACTGGAAAAACCCCAAAGTACTTCACCAAGTGGATCAAAGGGCTCAAACAGATGCCATATGCTGCCCGGTTAAAGAAACTCCAGCTCTACTCAGTGGCATACCACCTGCTCAGAGGCGATCTGTGCCTGACGTATAAAGCCATGTCCAACCCGGAATTAATGGACATGCTGCACGTCAGAAAATCCAAATCCCATCGAGCTACACGCTCGAGAGACTTCAACCTCAGCACTGAAATAAATAGGACATGCTGGAGGGACAGATTCATAACCCAGAGGCTCCCTTCACTCTGGAATAAAATCCCAGTCCAAGTTAGGCAGAGTCCCTCATTGACTCGCTTCAAGAGGAATCTTGATGAGTGGATGGGAGATCGTAGGTTTACCCCGAGTATCACTTCTGTGTCTCTGTTAGACAGAGGCACAGTATACTAACCTCGAAAAAGGGCATAGCAAAATGAATTTAAAATGGGTGGCGAAAGCCAAACACACTCTGGCTAGGCTTATAAATGCCCTAGGTCAGATAGCCTAGTATGAACCTATGACCCTTTTTCAGATATGAGTATTGTAACACAGGCAGGGATAGCAATTATCTTGTCTCTTGTTACAGAATCATAGAACTTTACTTAATAGCTTACACCTCACCTTCTAAGAATTGCTGTTCTAGGTTGTTCCATTTAGCGTATTTCTTGCAGAAACAAGTTGTAAGATGACTTTTGCAAACAATGTGCAAGCACATATAACTACATTCCTTCTAATTTTACTGTTCCTCAGTGTGTTCTACAGTGCTGCTTGGTAACCTTTAACATCTGGTACAATGCATGCTTATGGTTGCACATAAGTGTATGTGAATATCTATTCAGATTAACCTGTTGCTGACCACTGTTGTAATTAGTTGCTGATCAACGTATCTGTTGGCTGAATAATCACTGTCGCATGTAGCAAACTGAAACTTGGAATTGATAGTTGCATTGGATGACTTACGCTCTGCATTGTTTTGTTTTTGTATACTATCAAAGTACGCTAATTTCTACAGGCCAGACACTGTTGATACTATAAGTAGCATTCTAAGGAGAATACCCTGCTTAAATGTTTTGTTTACTGCTACTGTACATAGAGTGAAAACTGCTACATTGTTATTCCTTTCCCTGCTTAAATGTGTTGTGTACTGCTACTATACATAGAGTGAAAACTGCTACATTGTTATTCCTTTCTTATATCTCTCCCATAGGCGCTGTCCTCTGTGTTCTTCCTGTCCACCTGTGGACCAAACCTAAGTGTATTTCCCGCCCTAAAGTGGCACGTACTAAATGTACTAGTAACCAAGCCAAGCTCTGGCCATAAGCTGTCCTCGCTACAAAGAGTACAGGAAATATTCAACGTCTTCAGTCTTTTAAAAGTAAAGTAACGCTCTAACTAAGGTATGCGACCGAAAAGATGCGATAAAACAAGCTGGATTTCCTCCTTTAATGACCTTAGAAGCGAATTTAAACCGTGTCTTAGAACGCTGGCGTTCTGGGTTTAGGAACAACGGCAGTAAACTACAAGCACCCTTGAAATAAAACAGTAGCCATAACATATATTTCTCATAGGTATAGTGTGCTGAGCAGCACTGTTTAATATTGCTTTCTGTGTCAGCTACCGCTGTAAAGCACAAGGTTGCCATAATTACCTACCTGGTATTCCCCTAGACCTTAACAAACATGGGAACTGGATTATCCCTGATCCACTCGCTGCGCTCGGGCTCGCTCCGCGCCCCACCCTGCCCCCGTATCCCACCTGCCCCCAGTACCCCCACATTTATAGTTACGTAGCCACACCTCCTCATTACCCTCTAGCCATTCATTTTCACTGTTATACTTATCTCCCCCCCATCCTCTTACACATACACAATCGTCATACATCCCGCATAGATTAACGCTATGTGATTTTTAAAATAATGAAATCTGCACCGGCCATCAAAAATATGGTAAAAATAAAAACTATGTGCTTTCTATTGCCACTGTTAGTCGGTTTATATCTAATTAGCAAATATGAAGACCAACCATACATAGGATACCACTACCCTAAACAACAGACGAGAACCTCAGGATCCCTACTCTCTATTAAAGTTTATAACCAACAGCCTTGCTGTATAAAATCTAATACCATCTATCACCACCGAATCAAAATAAACCAAAACCATCCCAAAACCAAGCAAACCCAGAAACTACTACAGAAACTTTTAAGACTCTTAGAATATTTTAGTAAAAATATCACTAGTGATGGAGATATCCACCCTAATCCTGACCCAACATCAACAAACAACCCTGACTGCCCTGCATCTTCCCCAATGACATCCCATTCTCTACAAATTTACCACCTAAATATCAGAAGTGTCAACAAGAAGGTACATAATTTGCACGCTCTCCTAGATACTCACCTACCAGATATAATATGTTTAACTGAAACCTGGCTAAAACCAGAGATCAAAGATAATGAGCTCATCCCACCAGGGTACAATATACATAGGAATGACAGAAACAAAAAAAAGGGTGGTGGCGTTGCTGCACTCTATAAAAGTAACCTTAACATTACTATCAACGCTACCCAACCACCCCAAATCTCTAATGCTGAAATACTTGCCTTGAAATTGCAACTGAATAAAAAAAAAGCATAAATTTAGTTGTTATGTATATCCCTCCTGGGAATAATACTAATACTTTGGAGAATATACTAAGCTGGCTAACTAATAACTACCCACAAGAAACTATAATAATGAGTGATGTTAACATTGACTGGAATCTATGTTCTTCTGAAAATAACCCCACACACATTAACCTTTATGGATTCTCACAAATTATAACCACCTCCACTAGAATAGGAAACTCCAACCAAAAAGAAAGTATTCTCGATTGGATCTTTATAAACAGTCACCCCCACATGTATAAGTCCGGGACCCTACCAAATGACATTAGTGATCACCTTATAACATATATTACTAAAGGTAAACCAGGTTACTCCACAGTCCCAGTATATAGGTCAGTTAGAAACAAAAAAAAGTTTGACCTCACAAAATTTAAGAATGAGCTGAAATCCTGTAGTTGGGCAACACTCAAGTATTTCCCCCTAGAAGATGCAGTAGATTACTTTAACACCACTTTCCTATCCATACTAGATACTCACGCTCCTAAAAGACTCATCAAAACTAAAACTAAGATTGCATCGTGGCTTACAATAGACTCTAAACTTAAAATTAAACTTAGAAATAAGGCCTGGGAAACCTGGCGTACAACCAAATCTATCTTAGACCGCACTAAATTCCAACAGCTAAGAAATGTAACTAAAAAAGCCATATTCGCTGACAAAAAAAACTATTACTGCCAACTACAGAATAGGCACCAAAATAACCCTCAAAAATTTTGGGCAGGCTTAAATAACTTTCTCCATCCAGGCAAGTCATCCACTCCGACCCCAGAAGTAGTAATGGATAAAGACCCTGAAGAAATAGCCAATACCTTCAATACTTTCTTTACGAATATTTATCCAAACCTTAGCCAACCAACTATCCACCAACAACTTAACGGTAATTGAGAATATCCTAGAACCTATAAATACCTTCAACCTAAAAAGCGTCCCCACATCCTCAATAAGATCCCTATTACAAAAACTTAAGCCAACTACCCTCTCAGCAGACCTCCTCCCTGCAGAATACCTACAAAAAGCTGCAGATGTCATAGCCTACCCTGTTTCTATCCTTATCAATTGGACCTTTACCGAGTCTATAATACCGTCTATATGGAAAATATCCCACGTTATTCCACTCCATAAAGGGCGGTCCTCCACAGAACTATCTAACTACAGGCCCATAGCTATAATGTCCCCTTTAGCCAAAGTTATGGAAAAATGTATGCATAAACAACTCCTTCAATATGTTATCCAAAACAAACTACTAACTAGTTCTCAGCACGGCTTTAGACCCAACCACAGCACTACAACGACCCTCCTCTCCTTTACAGACACAATAAATCATAACCATAACGACAAAAAAGTGTCATCAGCCCTCTTTCTGGATCTATCAAAGGCATTTGATATGGTCAACCATCAACTACTTCTGGACACCTTAAAAAATCTCTACCTGGATAACTTAACTCTAGACTGGTTCAATGCCTACCTCTCTGGTAGGAAACAAGCAGTACTTTGGCAGAATAAACTCTCCAATTTGCTACCTAACACCATTGGGGTTCCTCAAGGGTCCATATTAGGTCCACTTCTCTTCTCAGTCTTCATTAATGATCGCCATAAAGCCATTCCTGAGGCCACCTGTATTCAATATGCGGACGATTCGACACTAGTTTGCTCTGACATATCTCCTGACAGACTATTAACCAAAACTCAAAGTTGCTTGACCAAAGTGGAAAACTGGCTATCTGGTTGTCAGTTAATTCTAAATCCAAAAAAAAACTAAACTATTGCTCTTTCAGCCAACCCACAAACTTCACCTTATAGACTTCTCTATAACATCAAATAATGGTACAATTATCTCCTCAGACCCTCACACAAAACTACTAGGAGTCACCATTGATAATAAACTCAGATTCGACACACATATTAATTTAGCCATTAAAACAATAAACAAAAAACTAGGATCACTATATAGAATCAAAAATTTTCTAACCCCAACGGCAAAAGTGACCATTGCCCAGACACATTTGCTCTCCACCCTTCTTTATGCATCCACAATCTTCACCAACCTGAACAAAACCAACTTAAATAAACTCTCCTGCTCTTACAATCATATTGCAAGATTTGCAGCAGGAGCTCCATATAGAACTCATCATTGTATCAACCTAAAAAACCTAGGATGGATAGAACTCCCAAACCTTGTTAAAATGACCCAACTCACTGAGGTATTTAAAATACTCAAACACCCTGACAAATGTCCTTCACTTGAGAACTTAGTCTTACCATATACCAACCTAAACAGTCTATGCTCTTCTAACAGGTCATTCTTGAAAATGGTTAAATCTTTCAACGCAGGAGGGGATGCACTATTTACAAACGTCATTGGAAAAGTTTGGAACTCACTTCCTTCTAGTATCCTCACAATTACTTGCCTACCCCAATTCAAAAAACAACTTTTCCACCACTTCCAGTCGCACTGGCTATGCCAATGCTCATTTCCTGACTAACCCTACCCAGGATACTAATTGTCTTCCATTTCTCGCTCTAACCTAAATCCTCTTTTATTCTTCCTGTAACAACACTCTCACAATAGACCACTATCCAGTGTCTACTAGTTTCTCACAGGAATAGTCGTCTTCTTACCTATATCCTATGATCGAGGTTTTATGTTATTTTTTCAGTATAATGTATTAAATGAAATTACCTGTAGAACTTATATTAGTATAATTACTACATTGTTTTACTTGTTCCTATCACATAATGACATGTATTCGTGTAATCATCCACAATATCTAATATGTATATTACTTAACTTACAATTGCTGTTTGTTTTTGTCTGTTTTTTTGGAGCTTTTCTCCCCGGGCCTCCCCTGAAAATGGACATGTATCCAGTCGGATTTCTCCCGGTAAACAAATGTAAAATAAATAAAAATAAATAAATAAAATTCAACTCTACTTTAGGTGTGCCAAGGGCATTGTATGACATTATTTTGTACCGACTACAGAAGGGAATTTCTAGCTTGTTCCAAATGTGGAATGAGTTTATGCTTTGGTTTAGCTTTAAAAGATGTCACTAATTATATTATTTGTTTTTTTTTTAAATTCATTGGTTATTCGAAGTTAACACTAAGGGTCTAGAAACGTTATTGTTGTAATTAGCCCTGCTTGTTTTTGTGCTTAAAGTAATATTTAGTGCTTGTAAAGGATCGCTATATCTCTGAAGTGTTATATTTAAAAGCATTTATGTCTTTACAAAAGAATGATTCGTATGTACTTGATTACTTGAAACCTGAGGTAGCCTGTTTTTCCTCATTGTTGAAAAGATGAAAGGGAAATGAATGGAAGAAAACGTCCCTTTGGCAGACAGAATACCCATCCTTTCCTCAGTGTTATCTAGGAAGGTTGTTTTGTTGATGATAAGATTTATTCCATAACTGATATATTATAGATGTGCTGATTGATGATAGTCACAAATAGTATTCGTTAAGTCAGCATATTATCAATGGTTTGTAATTTCCTCTGTCTCAGCTTCTCTTATTTGAACTACAATAGATTGGAAGTATATGTGATTCATACACATCAATCTGCTGATTAGCTTGTTTCATATAGTAAGATATGGTTCTACTCCACTGTGTAATCTTCATACAGATTGCTTCTACGTTAATTCAGAAGATGACTTTTTGTCAACCAAGAAGGTGATAAGTCAACATTCATTTAATTCCTAAGATGGGTATTGTGCAACAACCCTATACAAGATCCTTTGAGTCATCACTTAGTAAATAATATTTTCCTCCTGAACTTCTATAAGGTTGACAAAATTAAGTTACAGGAAACAAAATCATATGTAGTGATCTTAAAAGGCTTTATATGTATGTACTTGAATAAAGACGATAGCAGTCTCCTGACTTAAGTTGAGTAATAAAGAAACTCTTTTTCATAAAGGAATGGATTAGCTAAAGCCTTTTGCCAGCAATTACTTAATTTCTGAACACAAGGTGGTAATCAGTTAATCTTACTCATCCTGTGTTTCATGGTTAATAACTGATATCCATATTCACATTTATTGTTAATCTGGATTACACTATTCTGTTTAAATCTCTTCAATTACCTTTGCATACTTTACTACCTTTGTTGATACCCCCTACATATCTGGTGTTTACTTTAAGGTAAGAGCTGAGTGGATATGCTAAGTAGGGTACTTAAGTACGACTTTTGGAATTGTATTAATGATGTACGTCTGTAAATATTTTTTTGTTTTCTTTGGGAACTTCTCTACTCCCTCAATAAAAATTCTAGCCCTATTTTCTTCACTTTTATCTCTCCCAAATAAAGGGGTTAGGTGGGTAGGCACAGGGTCAGGTTTGAGAGAGAGTAGAGCTGCTTTTTCAACTAAATGTACACACATTCCCATCTTATCATTGACTTATGAGCCACACAAACATTTCCCCCTTCTTACTTATGTTATACCCAGCCTCTTCAGATTCTTTTTCTAGAATCAACATGATCAATAGTTGCAAAATAATGTCCTGGAATGTTAGAGGACTCCAGGACAAAAATAAAAGACATTTCTTAATGCACCTCATATTAAAAGCAGAAGCAGATATTTCATACATTCAAGAATCTCATATGGTAGAGGATGATTGGATCAAAGAAAAAACTAAAAAATGGATAAAAAACATTATATCAGCGAGTAGCAGTTCTAACTCCAGAGGGGTGGCAATCATTATCAAAAGCTCATTTAAACCTATTGTATTAGATAGAGGTTCAGATAAGGAAGGTAGGTGGTGCTACTTCACATGCTTAGTCCCTCCAATCACCAATCCAATTCTGTTCTTAAACATATATGGCCCTTGTTCAGGACAACAGCAATTTATTTTGAATATATATAACCTATTATTAAAATTTACAAGTCACCACTTCGTTATTGGGGGATTAGAATGTGGTAAATAATCTTTTCTGATAAGATCACCCATGTAAATTACTATAATTTAACTTAATTTTATAAAGATTTAATATATTTAAGTCCTTGACTAGAACTATATAACATATTTGTAAACACACTGCAGCTAGTGTACTCAACCTTAAGGATAGTAAGTCAATTAAGGTTCTAAATAAAACCAAATCTTACAACTTGCAAGCCTCCCTTGCCTTGCTAGATCTAATTTCAGACTTTAATCTGATTGACCCAATATCTTTTGGAGAAGTCACACAGAATACCAATAATTACACATACTTTTCAAGGTGCCATAACTCCTGGTCAAGATTAGACTATTTTTTAATTTCTGAAATACTATTAAACAGGCAAATAAAATATATGGCTGAACCAAGATTCTTTTTGTATCACACTAAGATCACCTTGTTGATAAACTTTAATCAAAATTCATCCTCTCATAATAACGGATTTAACTGGTCCCTTAACAACAACATCTTACTCAACCAAGTAGTGAAAGAAGAAATAGTCTCTGCCCTACGAGAGTGTGTAAACGATCCCAGAAACTCAAGTATACCATATGACATTCAATGGGCGGCTTGTAAAACTATCCTCAGAGGCATATTCATCCAGAAATCTACATTTCTTAAAAATAAAAAGAAAGAAAAGGAGAATGGTCTCATATCGGAAATTAGAGATTTAGACAAGAAACTGCAAGGGAAACATTCATTAGATTCGGAAAATGTAATGGTTAATAGACAAAGGGAATTATTCAACTTACATCAATACAACTACTCCTTGCAAGAATTAAAGTTTATCGCTAAATTCACTGAATGGACACAAGCCCTCTCTGAAGCTCTAGCTAGATTGATTGAGAACAAACAATCCTCTCCCAGAATAACCTTTATTAGCTACCAAGGTAAATTATTTAATTCAGACTCCCAGATAATTAATCTCTTTCATCAGACATTTTCAAATCTATATTCTAGTAATGATCACCAAACTCCTCCTTCAGAGATTGAAAATTATATTAATACCATCACTTTTCCTAAATTAAATGGTAATCAGAAAGAAATCCTATCAGTCTCTTTGACTCAATCAGAAATGATAGATGCCATTGATAACCTCAAATCAGAAAAAGCCCCAGGCCCTGATGGCTAATCCCCAAACTTTTATAAATCATTTAAAGTCTCATTAGCTCCCATTTTACTAAAAGTTTTTAACTCTATTGGTAGAAATGGGATATCAGACCATTATATTAATCATTCCAAGACAATTTTAATCACCAAAAATAACCTGGACAAATCAAACATTAACTACAGGCCAATCTCTTTAATGACCATAATTTTAGGTGACTTCAATACTGATTGTCAATCCTGTTGCGACAACCATCCAACCCAGCATCTAAACCTTCATGGCTTCACCCAACTAGTCCAGTCACCAACCAGAATAAATAAAAACTCCAAAAAGCACACTAACCTGGATTGGATACTAGTGAGCAAGATTCCCCAGTCCTATATAGCAGGCTGCCTATCAGATAGCCTCAGTGATCATTCCCCAACATTCCTACTCAAAAAACACCTATACCATGTCAAACCTGTCATCTACCATCAAATACATAAAAAACTACACTTTAACCCAATCACATTCATCTCATCCCTCAAAGTATGTAACTGGCACCCTCT
This sequence comes from Protopterus annectens, assembly GCF_019279795.1. Taxonomy (NCBI): domain Eukaryota; kingdom Metazoa; phylum Chordata; order Ceratodontiformes; family Protopteridae; genus Protopterus; species Protopterus annectens. The sequence goes on from NC_056729.1 coordinate 1,890,184,930, forward strand.
AAATTACCTCAGCCTAGATGACACAGTCCAATTTTTCAATACTACCTTCCTAAGCATCCTAAATAACCATGCCCCCATAAGACTTACCAGAACCAAAGCCCAACCCTCCCCATGGCTACAGAAAACCACTAGGTCAGAAATTAAAAAATGAGATAAAGCCTGGGAACACTGGTGCAAAACCAAAACCCGCTCAGCTAGACTGAAATTCCTAGAACTACGCAATAGAGTCAAAAAGCTAATAAAGGAGGACAAACTCCAGTACTACCAGTCTGCCCTCAACTCCTCCCAACACAACCCCAAACAATTCTGGACCTCCATAAACTCCATCCTCCACCCATGTAAAATCAATACCCCTACACCTAACATTCCTCACTCCTCAGAAAATATTGCCACCTCATTCAACACACACTTCACACAAACTGTACTCTCACTAGCTAGACAACACAACCCCCCTCCCCTATACCCCACACCTTTACCCAGTAATCCCCTCACACTCTTCTCATTTTCTCCCATTCCTACCTCTGACATAAGAAAATTCTTAACTAAACTTAAACCCACAAATTTAGCAGTAGACAACCTCCCAAGTGAATTCCTACAAATTGCAGCTGAAGCCCTAGCCTACCCAGTATCCATTTCGATTAACCAATCTCTGTCAGAATGCTACGTCCCTACACTACGGAAAATATCACACATCATTCCCTTTCACAAAGGTGGCCCCTCCACAGAATAACCAACTACCGCCCATAGCGATTCTATCTCCACAGTCCAAAATACTAGAGAGATGCATTCACTCTCAAATCTCAGACTACCTCCTTACTAACAACCTCCTTTCTAATACTCAGCATGGTTTCTGACCAAACCATAGCACCACCACTGCCTTACTCTCTTTTGCTAACACTATCCTTCAAAATAAAAACAATGGCCATCTCTCCTCTGCTACTTTCCAAGACCTATCTAAAGCATTTGACATAGTCCCACACAAACAACTCCTCTCTGTACTCAATAACCTATCCTTTTGTCAATCAGTCACCAACTAGTTTCAAAGTTACCTGTCTGACCGCCAGTAATCTGTTGTATGGCAAAATGACATACCTCCCCAGCTACCTGTCTCTATTGGTGTTCCCCAAGGATCCATCCTTGGACCCCTACTCTTCTCTATTTTCACCAATAATCTAGCCTCTGCTACCAACCATGACATACTCATACAATATGCAGATGACTCAACCATCATCTGCTCAGCCCAGTCCCTACCTGAACTGCAAAAGGTCACACAGGATGCCTTTTCCTCTGTTGAAACTTGGCTATCCGATGCCCAGTTAATACTCAACCCAAACAAAACTAAACTCCTCATCTTCAAACCCACCAAACATACTCAAAACTACTCTCACTTTAACATTACAGCAAAAGACAACACCACTATCCACCCAACAGATCACACCAAATTGCTAGGAGTTGAAATAGACAACAATCTCAGATTTGACATTCACATATCCATGACCATAAACAAAGTCCACGAAAAACTAGGAGCCTTATATAGAAATAAGCAACTCCTCACCAAAGCAGCTAGGATTTCAGTTGCAAATTTGCACCTTATCTCCACCCTACTTTATGCCACTCCAATATATACCAACCTAAGACAATGCAATCTAAATAAACTCGAGACCTGCTACTACAAAATTGCCAAATTTACCACCGGGGCATCCTACCACAGTCACCACTGTCTCTCGCTTACTGAACTAGGCTGGCTATAACTCCCTCACCTCCTTCAATGGTATCAACTCACACTCGCCCACAAACTGGTTAACTATCCTCTAAAGGTCCCATCCCTCCAGTATCTACTCCAACCCTATCTCATGACCAGACCACTACGATCCAGCAACAAAAATCAATTACAGGTTACTAGAGCCAATAACACTGCTGGAGAAGCACTATTCTCCAGCGCTATAGCCAAATTATGGAACCCCCCCCCACAATAACCTCTCTATCATCATGCACCCATTTCAAAGCTTTACTTAAAGTGCACCTAAAAACATGCTGGCTATGCCCTTGTAATTCTCCCCTCTAACTTCTCCCACTCATTCTACCCTCTACCTCTCTTCCACCCCACAAACCACCTTTGATTATAGCAAGCTCTGATACTTCCATGCCTATCTACTTATTATATAGCAGTAACTTCTTATTGTAACAATTGTTAATATCTGCTATGACTTCGTGGATAGAACAGATGCTAGTTATCTACTGAATGTACTATGTTCTTCATCTCTAACTATGTTTGTAATATTTTAATTGCTAGGATTCTTCATCTGTAACTATGTCTGTAATATTTTAATTTGTGGAGCTTTTCTCCTTGAGCCTCCGCTGAAAATGGACCTTTGTCCAGTCGGACATTCCCGGTCAACAAATGTAAATAAATAAATAATATTAAAATCTTATTGTCTATTTTAGCTGAAAGGCTTAAAAAAGTTACATCCTTCCTCATTTCTAATGATCAAGCTGGTTTCATGCCCAATAGACATACATGGGACAACACATTAACCTTAGAGACCATGAACAACATTACTAAGAAAGTCAAAAATCCATGATATGCCATGATTCTTGATGCTTCCAAGGCATTTGACAGGGTTAGTTAGAAATTTCTATTCACAGTTTTAGTACACTATGATATACCTGTAAATGTTATTAATACTATTAAAACTTTATATAACAGTGCCTATACACACCTTTATATCAACAAGAAGTACTCATTGCCTATAAAAATTTCTAATGGAACCCGACTGGGATGCCCCCTATCTCCCCTTCTTTTTAACCTCTACTTAGAACCATTATTTCTACTTTTGCTTCAGAAAACTTTCCATTCAATACCCAAATAATTACATACCAATATAAGTCTGACTGCATTTGGTGATGACTCGAACCTTTATTTTGAAAACCCCATATCAGACACTAAGAAAATAATCACAACCCTAAATACCTTTACATACATTTTGGATTATAAGGTTAATCAAGATAAATCTTGTATCTTCCCAATTAATCCTTTAGTTCATAAAGAAAATATTTTTATAAACTCTCCATTTCACATAGTATATTTCTTCAAATATCTAGGAATCAGTTATGACCATACCTCACCTTCTGTACTACATTCCAACTTAACAAAATTATGATCAACTATAACCCAAGATATGTCCAGATGGCTCAGCTGAAACTCCCTATGCTTTCCAAAACATCCATTATCAAGATGAATATTCTCCCAAAGATTTTATACTTCTTCCATGTATCTCTCTCATCTATTCTCAATATTTTTTTCTCAAAAATTCACAAGGCATTTGCGAAATGTACATGGTATCCAAAAGCAGTCAGGGTTTCTTACCTAAGACTTACACTTCCAAAAGATAAGGGGGGTCTTGGCATGCCAGACCTACAAATTTATTACAGAATTCTACATGCTTATATACTTATTAAAATTGCTAATCACAAACCAAATACCCAGCTGTGATTCCCCCCTCTGGGTTAATATGTGGTTTAATCACATTTTAGACAACAACCTCATCCCCAAAGCTCTTCCCTTTATTGACCCATTATTTCTTAAGAAATCAAAATCGCACCATATCCTAAAGGAAAAAATAAAAACATTTTCAGGAACTAGTCAAATCTGTTAATTTGGAAAAAGCACTCCTCCTAGTACAGCCTATTCATCTAAACCCTAATCTCATGTTGAATAGAAAAATTATTAATTTAGCCAACTACCCTCATATCAAAGACTTTATTGTATGGGATCTTCATAAGTTTAGGGATTTATCCCCCACAAAATTACGTGATACCCTAAATTTGTCCAAAAATATATTATAATTCTGCGTCAAATAAGGGAACTTATTGCCTCTGTACCTTATGCCCACACTATAAATGAAATAGATCTTAATCAGGTCCCTAATCTATTGGAAGATTTATCAACTAGTAAGAACATGTTATCCCTAACATACAAGTTTATCATTGCAGCACTCCACCAAGATAATGTGTTATTTGCAGACTATTTAAACCAGCAAGGATCAAACTTATCAGAAGAACAGAAATTATCTGCTATTAAATCTACTCTCTCTTTCTCCCCTTTTAATAAACTTATTTACACCCATTTCATGATCACTAATAATCTATATTTCATGCCTCTCTGTTTAAACAAATTTAACCTGAGTATTTCAACTGCATGCCCCTGCTGTTCCTTCCCTCAAGTGGAAATTATACATGTTCTATGGTTTTGTAGGTACTTCCACTCCATTTGGTGCTCCCTCAAGGTGAAACTAGACAAAATGGGTTACCATAAATCAACTCTCTCATGGGAGTCGGCACTTTTACATATCCCAAATAATAATTCATCGAAATTTAAATCTCACATTCTAATAACTTGATGTTCATTAGTCAAATTATACATTACTAAACATTGGGTAGATCATATTAAGATGTCATGGAGTGGCTTCAGGAACTTGGCGATCACATATATAACTTCACAAAAAACTCTTAATAGCAAGTTCCAAGAAACGTATCTACTTCCAGAAATTCTGGAATACCCTATTTGAACTGTTGTCAGATAATTAAATTCAATTTTCTGTACTAATGGTGGATACCTCTAAGTATCATTCCTATTAATGTTATAGGAAATTTTCCCTCCACTTTTATTTTGCTTCTTGGTGTGTGGTTCAGAATAAGGCATCAACACTCGTCTTTTCTATTCTAAAATATGTGACTGTAGTCACAGTCAGTACCGTCTAGCTTTAGCAAATTTGCTATGTGTAAATTTATCAATTTAATTCATTTTTTTATTTTGTTGTTCCTTTTATATAGGGGTTTGTAAATTTTTCAATTGAATTCATTTTTTTGTTGTTCCTTTTATATAGGGGTTTGTACATTTTTCAATTTAATTCATTTTTTTATTTTGTTGTTTCTTTTATATAGGGGTTTGTAAATTTTTCATTTTAATTCGTTTTTTTATTTTGTTGTTCCTTTTATATAGGGGTTTGTAAATTTTTCAATTTAATTCATTTTTGTTGTTGTTGCTTTTATATAGGGGTTTGCCCAAAGCAGCACTTTGTACATATTGTAGGTAAAACTTGTTTTATTGTTGTATGATATCTTTTTTATGAACACTCATGTTAATCTGCATCTTTTTGTGTTATGTTGAGTTTTTGTTGGTGTTTATGAAAAGAAAATTTAATAAAATTCAATGTGAAAAAAAAAAAATATTGAGTAACATTATTAATGTAAAACTGTAGTATACAAACTAAAAATAAATGTATGTGATTATTTGTATAGCTAGAGGCACCAAAAATATGCCATTCAGTCGCAGATCTATACTCTCTGGTAATCTATGACTATCTTCAGTATGTTATACAATTGTTCTTTAGAATTTGCATTCAGATCTATTGCAGAACAGAGTGAATTGAAATACTTAGAGAAAACATTTTGAGTAATTCAACCACTGAGCCTAGAAGAATGTTCCAGACATGGAGAGGGGAAAGCTCTTCCTTAAATCAAAAAGAATAACAAGAAATTATTACCAATGCAGTTGAAGATAAACAGGGCCTACGATTTCTTTTATCATGTTTGTTAAAAATTGCCACAATTATCTGACGTGGTCTAAACAGAGACATTTAAAAATAGCTTAGAAATGAATTGACTGATTTAAGTGCTGTAGTGTTGCTTCTTTCTAAACTCACCAGTACTGAATCTGTACATTTTATGTCACACACTCCCCTGGTTTCCAGACTAGAGTTTTCGGCAACTGATATTATGGGAAGAACATATTGGGGTTTAGCAGTACTACTTGAGTAATTATAGCATTATTTTCTGAATCTGAAAGTGCATGTGTAAGGTCAGCCAAAATATGCTTCTTAATAGACTATCCACCCTTAATATCAGTACCTCCTCTATCTTATGGTTTAAAAGCTACCTATCAGGACAACAGCAAGCAGTCCAATGGCAAAACCAACTGTCTGCTCATTTACCAGTATCCTTAGGGGTCCCACAGGGCTCCATCCTTGGCCCATTACACTTTACTTTAATTACCAACCATCTCTCTTCCTCCACACCCAGTGCAATATGCAGATGATACCACCCTTATATGTGCTACCCCACATTTGATGACCTTCCCTCCCTAACCCAAAACTGTTTTTCATTAGCTGAAACTTGGTTTACTAACTCCCAGATTATTCTTAACCCAAACAAAACAAAACTATTTTTCAGCCCATGTTGATCTCCGTCTCAAGTGAAAAAGTATCTTAATGTCCAATAAAAAAAACATGATCACTCCAACCACCTGCACAAAACTGTTAGGTGTAGAAATAGACAACAACCTGAGACTTGGCATCTACATATCCCAAACTATCAAGAAAGTCCACAAAAAATATAGGTCTCCTTTGTCAGAACACACAGTTTCTCATTAAACATACTAAAACCACAATTGCTAGGACACATCTCTTATCTACCCTCCTCTATACTTCCCCTATTCTAACTAAGCTGCAAAAGACTGACCTAAACAAATTAGGATCTTGTTACAACAAGATTGTTAGGTTTGCTGCAGAGTCCTCATGCAGGACCAATCACTGTGTATCACTCAAACAACTGGCTTGAGTTGCCTCACCTTCTAAAACTCAATCAACTGTCACTTGCACATCAGTTATACTACTACCCAGATAAAATCCCAGCACTTCAGGATCTAATCCAACCCTATACTACTACTAGAACCTTAAGATCTAGTAATCAAAACCTCCTAAATGTCATTAAATATAATAATGATGCTGGGAAATCCCTCTTTAGCTGCTCTATTTCTAAAGCTTGGAATACTCTACCTAGCTACCTGACTTCTAACAGCGCTGCCACACAATTTAAAATACACTTGAAAACACAATATATGGACAACTGGTCATGCTCCTGTGACTCCCCAGGGTAAACAACAACTGTACAATCTAATATTTGCAATACCTACACTGCTAACCCTTTTTGTATCTTTACAGACCCAATTATCACTACTTTATTTTTCACTCTCTCTAGTCACTATGCTAGTCCACCTCTTACTTAGTAACAATTTCTCTACCTTCAATTTCTGAAACAACTACAATGTATGAATTCTCTAAAAATCCCTTTTAATGTATTGTTATATGAGAATTGTAGTCCTACTATGTATGAATTCCATAATAATCCCTTTTATTGTATTGTTATATGAGAATCGTAGTCCTATAATGTATGAATTCCATAATAATCCCTTTTAATGTATTGTTATATGAGAATCGTAGTCCTACAACGTATGAATTCTGTAATAATCCCTTTTACTGCATTGTTATAGGAGAATCGTAGTCCTACAATATATGAATTCTGTAATAATCCCTTTTAATGTATTGTTTTATGAGAATCGTAGTCCTACAATATATTAATTCTGTAATAATCACTTTTAATGCATTGTTATATGAGAATCGTAGTTTTACAATGTATGAATTCCATAATAATCCCTTTCAATGTATTGTTATATGAGAATTGTAGTCCTTGTTGGATGTCTACATGAACCACATAAGCAGGGCTCCCATGAATGCATACTACCTTTATTATGCGCTGCATGCTGTTACTAGCTGTGATTTCTTCTTTACCGATATATGTTAAGATGTTTTTCACTTTGTTACTTGAGTTGTTTCTTACTATGTTATTTGAGCTATCTGCTATGCACTGCATGCTATTCTTGTATTATGTTCTAATTGTCTATTCCTTTTATGTGTATATGTAAATCTGGAGCTTTATTTCCTGGGCCTCCACTGAAAATGGACCTGGGTCCAGTCGGACTTTCCCTGTAAACAAATGTAAAATAAAATAAATAAATAAAATGTGCAGTAATATAGAAGGCCATTATAAAATCATGCATGTATTTGAAGAATACAAATGCAAACACCTAGGTAGTTATCAGTCTGAATTGTTTCAACACATATTCTGTCTATTGAAAAGTGCATTATACCATTTCTAAATGCTAGATATGATGAATTTGTCAACCTTTTGACTGACTTTGATTTTTAAGTGCAGCAGTCCATTTCAGAGTTGGGCCAGTTTAACACAGCTTATTTCCTGATTTCACAGTGGAAATTACCAGAATATAACAGAAGCCAAAATAAGCAGATCGTCCACATACAGAGCCATATCGATATCAATGAGGCAATTACAAGGGATTTAAGGAAAAAGGATAATACAGTAAGGGTGACAGACTGAGCCTGGATGTGCCTATAGCTTACCAGCTGGCATTATCTGTTGTTTAGGTAATTTGTAAGTCATTAGAGAGAGGTAATGTTCAACTCACAGTAAGAGTTCATAAAGCACTAACCAGTGACAGATATGAATATCATATTTAGAATTCCTCGCCTGTCTTCCATGAGGTGTTAAAAAAGGTGACTGGCCCTTTTTTAGCCCAAGCTTTACTTAAGCACTTCCTATTATCATGGAGTACCTCTTTCACCTTTGATTTAGAAAGCAATCTTATGGACATTAAAATATAATTTTAGTTTAGATTTTGCCTGCAGAACAGGCTTAACTTTCACCCTTCTATTCTGTATGGATAAGATGATATTACCCGAAGGTTGTGACAGATTATGGTGAATGTAAAGTAGTACAATGCCATGCTCATTCTGACTTCTAAGAGCAGACCAGTCTATGCAAGCTAAGGTTGTTCACAACTGTATTATAGTGCCTGGGTTATGAATCCTCCCTCAGATTGCAGCTCCTTAGCTAACAACAAGTAATAATTACAAAGTAATCAATAAGCTGAATCATGCAGAGAGGATTTGTATCTTTTGAACTGCTGGTACGTATCCAGTGCAGAATCATATGGTTAACAGTATTTGGGTTTGCTCTTTACACTTCAGTAACTGGCTGTGAAAAAAAAAGTCATGCTCAGGTAGACAGCATAAGGAGAAGAGTGCAATCTGATTCTGAGTACAGAGTTTAATCTTCCTTAACAATGGTGTTGCTGCATTGCAAGAGGGTTAGCATTGCAGGTGCAACCTTTGTAAAGGATTTAGGAGAGGTAAGATGTGATTGGTATATAAGTTGGACATGTAGTTTTACTTCTGCTAAGAATAATTCATAAACAAGCCAGTTAGTTGTTCATAGTTGCTAATATTTGGAGAGCTGGAGAAGATTATGCAGTCAGTCTTTTTTTAGGTGATCTTACCCCCGCTTCTGTCATAAGTTCAAAGGTAAATATGAGGCACGCTGCCCTTGCAGTCCACTGTAAGCCTAGCCAATTTGCCTTGTATCAAACCCTGCACTTTGTGACTGTGAGGTAAACACCTGACCATTATATCAACCCACCATCCTCTGTCAGTCATTAGTCGTAGCCTGTCAGCCCATTCATTCCCTATCACTCGAGTGAAGGCTCATCCAGGAGAACCATCATTTAGACATCCGTCACTTTGGTTTGGCCTTTTTCTGGTTTGGAGCTTATTTTCCCCATATGTAAAAAGCTTTGGTAAAGCATTGGAGAGGGAATGTGCAATGGGTTGACAATAGAGGATGTCCCGCCACTTCCAGAAGGTGTGTACCCTCAGATCAGTGCCTGCTCTCTCCTTTGAAGTACTTGTCTTTCATTTTTCATGTCATCACCAGGGAAATCACACCACTTTGTGTGCCATTGAGTGAGCACAACCTCCCCTTAAGCAGCTGAGAGGGTCACACCCCTGAAATCCCCCTAACTCCTCCATTGCCAAGGCCACTAATTGAAACTCAGTCATATGAGTCTCAGTCAGGGCTCCAGCCCTCTGGGCCACAGACCTGCATTGGTAAATCTTGTTTTAACTAGTAGATACAACTTTCCTCCAGCATGAGTTCACTGATTTCTAAAATTGTTGTATGCTGTTTATAATAACAGTGGGAGGGAATCACTAGATTTTAACAGAATTTCATAATTGCACCAGCATGCATTCAAGCTAACTTTTAAAATAATTGGACACAGTATACATGGAAAGTGTAATTAGTAGGCTATAAATATCATTGAATGATTTTTACAAGGACAGCTGTGCAAAGGCGCAGACATGCTTCAAAGTTAGCAAATATTTCTCTGAAAATTTCAAGTGTTAAACATTTTATCAGTGATGTTCTTCATGGCAAGGGTAGGACTGGATGTATTGAAATCAATATAAAGGAATAAGAACAGAAGAAAAAGAAACATCACAACAGCCTAATGTGCTACAAAGTGTTAGTATACAAAGTGAGCAATACCATTCCAATGGTGCATGTGTAGGTACGAAAACATAATAATAATACTCAGGTAAGTATGGAAATAACTGTTAGGGTCAAATGTCGTCCTCTTTTTAATTAATAAAACAAAATAATTTATTCTGTCTATTGATATTGTTATTGATCAAGCACATTTAATAATATTATATGTATTGTTACTGTTATTGATCAAACATATGTAATGATTGATATTCCCCAGGATTTAATAAAATCCATGTAGGCATAGTGTAGAGCCTACACGAAATGGTACCGTGTCTGTGTACATGGCTTCATCTCGGCAGCGCACCATGCATATTAATCAGGGCATTTTGCAGAGAGAGCCAAGGAATGTGGTTATTAGATCAGTGTAGGGAGTGTAGTATTAACTGTGTCTGCAGATGGGTAAGACATTCCCTGCACTGTCCAATTGTAGTATATAAAGGTATTTTATTTTAATTTACGGAGCAGCATGCTTGTGCAGTGTGGAGTGGAGCAATACTAAGTGGCACCGAGACACCTGCTACACATCTAAAGCAGCAATACTAAGTGGTGCTGAGACACCTGCTAGACATCTAAAAATAGAATCCGGATGCATTTATTTATTTGTCAGCTTTAAGCATAGCTGAACGGGTTTGCGTGGTGAGGGGCAGTGCTTAGCAGTGCTTATATGTAGCTCAGAGGTATATGCAAAGATATAGCAGAGTTTCACATATCCAAATAGCTAAATGGGTAGAGTTATGGCCTCCTAAGCAGTAGGTGCAGGGTTTGAATACAAATTATGGCAATTATTTTTCAATTCTATCCCACTGCACTCCACTAAGGTCTGCTAAGTCCTGCTAAGCACCGCATAAAACAATAATGGATGAAAATGTTTATGCATCACTCAGCTCTGCTTGCCTGGTTTGTGCACCACTAAGCATTTCTAAGCATATGGATCTTTGTTTTTTTGCACTGCCCAGCTGAGCTGCGCTAGTTTGCACACTGCTAACGATACACTGCATTTTTAAATATTGCCCCAATGGCATGTAAGGGCAGGAAAACAGGCTATATTAAGCTCACTAGGTAGGAATACAGCATAATCATTTGGAGTTCTGACTGTGTAGTGACTATGGCAGGTTTTGGAGAGGGTGGATACTTCTGGGTGCAGCTTTGAGGCATTCAGGAGTCCAGGGTCATGGTTGGACTCCTGGTAAAAAAAAAAAACATGATCACCGGCTGCTGCAGGGAGGGTTCCAGGGCTCAGAGTGCAAGACAGAGACCTGGGACCAGCTGGCACATGAACTCACCAGTGTGACAGGTATCGCCTGCACAGGTGAGCAGGTTTGTCACTATCATGATGACCTGAAGCATCAAAAGGGGATCTCTTGGACACCTGGTCTTGGGTAGGGAATGCCCCACAAGTATGTAAGTAATTTTAATTCTGTTTGACCAATATCTAAACTGAATGTTGGATAAACTGGTATGCATAATGGTGTGCTTCACCCCTAACAGCTGCACAGGAGAGACCTTGTAATATTGAGGTGCATGCCAGGCACTTGGCCAGGTTGCACCATGAGTGTGGTGAGTACAGATGTATTATGTTAACTATAGACAAATAAGCAAGAAAGAGTAAAGCATTGACTGCAATTAGGTATATACAGTTAAGATTGTATTGCAATGAATGCGGACTTAGAGATGTACTGCATTAAGTGATTACTGCCAACTGTAGTACAATAAGCATGGAAGAGTAAAACATTAACCGTAAGAAAGTATTTACAATAAAGTTTGTAGTGCAATAACTGTGGAATTAGAGCTGTATTGCAACATCTACATTATCACAACTGTTGTGCAATAAAAACTCAAATCTATACCAGGCACTGCATGAAGGTATTTACAATATGCAATAAGTGTGAAATTAGAACTGTTTTGCAATAAATGAATTATAACAACTGTTGTCTAATAAAAACATGAAACAATACCAGTACCTGCATGAAGGTATAGCCAATAAAGTCTGTTGTGCAATAAGTGTGGATTCAGAGCTATTTTGCAAGAAATTAATTATGACATCTGTTCTGCAATAATACATGAACCAATACCAATAACACCAAGGTAAATTGTGTATATCAGGAATGTCTTGTTTTAACCATTGCATTTGAGCTATACGTATTCAGGCTGTGAGGTAAGGTGCTGTAGTCAAGTATAACAGCGTAATAGCTGTAGACTGCAAATATAATGGCTGACAAATGTGTTGTTTATCACATATAGTACTTGTCAAGGCTGATTCTAGGCCACTATTGTTCACTTAATGCTCTGTCATCTACAAAGAGCAGGTAAGCACGGTATATGGGTGAGGTAACCCACTCCATGATCTGCTATTGTTTGTTGACTCCACAGATATTTAAACCCACTAACAATATACTGTATACACCTGCAGTCTATATGGTAATGCATAGGTTACCTCCTATCTCTGTCATGCTTGTATTTCATGCATGTGTGTTGTAATGTCACTGCAGGCTAGTATAAACCTGTAGTAGTACTGCAAGGTCATATTTTATTTCCAGGTAAGCTCTAGGTAAATAACAGTCAGTTAGCAATCCTCAGTGACTCAGTAGCTCAGTTTGTTAAATGCACTGTATAAAGTACATTTTGGTACACACAGACCAGGGTTTGAATCCAGTGTTAGGTTTCACTACATACATTTTCTTTCCACAGAGACTACAGGTAAATTGATTAGATAGTCCATATTATCAGTAAATAATTGTCTGTTTAGATGTCACAGGCTATTTAAATTGTCAGCAAAAATGTGAAAATACAGCATAAAATAAAGGAAATAAGTATTATAATAATAAACTAAAGGGAAATAAGTAATATGCATATTCTTTGTATGGCTGTATCCCTGGGGTGTCTGTAAAAAAGTTGCTGCAGTCAATTCATACATGCCATGCACATGTCTTCTACAGTCACTGCTATTGGGTTCTATCCCCATGCCTGCCAAGCAAGGCTTGATAATTGTTTAGTTTCTGTATTGTACACATACATGTCTCTCAAGTGTCACACTGTCATGTAACATAATCAGTAATGTGTAATCCCTCTGCCACAGGTTTATCATCGACATGATTACCTAAATGGCAGAGTATCACTACATCAGCCCACAGTGCTCATTGGTACTTATATAGGTCCACTTCATGTACAAGTGTTCTGTGTAGTTGTGTACCCACAGTTATTACTGTTTGGCCCATACTATCTCATGTGGATAGCTTTGGCCCATACTATCTCATGTGGATAGCTTGAAAGGTATGTATGTGCTATAGCAGCTATAGAGGACTTGTACACATAAAGGACAGATCTGTAGAATAGATAGTAGTACTGTTGTCAAGTATATAGACAGTAATAGTACTAATAAACTCTCTCTCTTTCTCTCTCTCTCTCTCTCCCCACCCCTTAACTTCATTTATTTATTATTGTTATTCCATGGGTATGGTTTACTATTAACACATGTTGTTACATTAAACTGTATTTTGGGGCATGTCTTTATTCACCCCTCACCAACCAAGTGACTAAGCAGCTCACCCTACTATTCAGGCATGACCAAAGGGCAATTTCAGGTGTACTCTCTAGTCCAGCTGGTGAATCTGGGTATCCTGAGGCAATGTTACAACTACCTCAGGTACACAGGCAACCCTCTCCTCCTACCACAAAACACTAACATATGCGAGAGATGCAATTATGCAGCCAAACTGGAGGCTAAGCTGTCTCCACCCAACACTGGAACAGACAGTCAAGAGGAGAAGGTTAACACTTGCACCACACCTCCAGCCACGCATAGACCTAATAAACCAGCACTGGCAAAAAATACACCTAAATACACAAAATCATACTCGGAGGCTCAAAATAAAAAAATGCAAAAGCATCAGAGACCTCCAAATCAGATACCCAAAAACCTGCACCTCCTGTCACAAACCAGACAACACATAAAACACAAAATCAGTGTGCCGCACAATCACAGCCCTTAAGGCAAAATAACATACCTAACTCACTAGTAATTGGTGACTCTATAATCAGGCACACTGATGTCCCACTCACTAGGCTGGACAAGCAGAAGGTTACTGTTAGCTGCTTGTCGGGAGCCAGAATCCGCCACATAACACAAGCACTCAGGTCACTCCAGAACAAGTACAAATATAACTCTGTCATTGTTCATGTTGGTGTGAATGATCTGAGATGTACCTCCCTGGACTACATGAAAAGAGACTTGGAAGAGCTCTCTGATCATGTAGCCCAGGCTGGTATGACCCTGACCCTGAATAGCATCCTGCCTTCACCAAGAATGATATCTCAGTATAAAGAAAAAATGATCAATTTCAACAATTGGCTAAACTCCTGGTGTCATTCAAAGGGGATCCAGTGTCTGTCAGCCTGGAATGACATGCTTGACTAGCCACATTGCTTCGCAAGAGATGGCTTACACCTGTCACCCCTAGGCTGTCAGATACTGACCAAGGCTCTTGCTGCCCCCATAGTGCCTTTTTTAGGCAAGGCTCAAAAGTCAAACCCACCTCCATAAACAGCACAATTAACAAAAAACTGAGGGTTATGCTACTCAATGCCAGGAGTTTAAATCTCAAAATGTATGCACTTGAAGCACTCCTCAGTATGGAGAACATCGACATCTGTGCAGTAACTGAAACCTGGTTCAAGGCTCCAGAGAACACATAAGCACTACCGGGCTACAACTCATACCACACGCTTCGGCCACAGAACACAGACCAAAACACAAACGTTGGGGGTGTATCCTTATTCATCAAGGATACCTACACCTCCAGGTTAGTAGCGCAGCATGATACCTCTGAGATCATCCATATGCAACTAACATCGGGCAAATCTGCAATGCAAATTGTGGCCTGCTAAAGATCATCCCCCATGACCCAGGACCACCACTCCACCTTTCTGGAGAAACTGGAAAACATGAAGGTCCTACCGAACACCCTGATATTGGGCAATTTCAGTTACCCTACCATTAACTGGGAAAACTACTCGAGTACAAACTCCCAGGCCCAGCACTTCCTGGAATTCATCAACTCAAATGCCCTGGATCAGCTGGTAAACACCCCTACCAGACGTGAAAGGACATTGGACCTGGTCATAACAAACATGGGCGACAGGTGTACTGGAGGTCAACCCGTCGCTAGTTAGATCACACCATAAACTAATCACTCTGGATGTCCACACCCCACCACCACCCCCAACTAAGGAAACCACAGTAAAAAAACTTTTCTAAAACAAACTTCACCTTACTTAAGACAGAGGCAGTAGGTTTCACAGCCCCCACGCTAAAGGATAACACTACCCAAGATGCAGAAACCTTTACAAATGTACTCTATAAGCACCTACAAGGTTGCATGGATCGTGTCATCCCTAGCAAAACCAAGACTCACTCCTCTAAGAGAAGGAAACTAGTCTGGTAGTCCCCTGCCATAAACAGGCTATACAATAGAAGGAGGAAACTAGTTCAGAAAAAAAGCAAATCCCCAGAAAAGAAAGACATTCCTGATCAGTATCAGTAAGAAACTAAGAACCCTCATAAAATCATCCAAGGCTAACTTTGAAAGAAAAATAGCCAAGGATTCAAAAGATAACCACAAAGCCTTCTTTAGCTATGTTAGAAATCTAAGTGGCAACTCGCAGATATGCACTGAACTAGTGAAAAATAGCACAAGATATACTGAACCTACTGATATTGTCAACATCCTGGCAGATAGATTAAGTGCAAACTTCACCCCCCTCTCACCCCCAAAAGGGCCCACAACAATACCAGAAAAGTGTAGTCTCCCAGACATCATACACACACAGGTGAAAATAGCCCTTTCAAAAGCCAAAAACACAGCATCAATGGGGCCAGATGGTGTCCCAGGCTGTGTCTTGCACGAACTACAGAACAAACTAACCCCCCACCTAAACACACTGTTCAACCTCAGCCTCTCCACAGGCTACGTGCCTCATAGAATGGCTCACAGCAATGGTTATTCCACTGCACAAAGGAGGGGCCACAACTGACCCTGGTAACTATCGCCCCATAAGCCTGACTAGCCTGGTCTGCAAGGCTATAGAGCGCATCATCATGGAACTCATTAACAAAGACATTGGGAACCTTCAAACACTTGACCCGACCCAGTTTGGCTTTGTTAAGGGCAGATCATGCCTACTAAACCTGGTTGACTTCTTCGAGACAGTCACCAAGGCCATAGATGAGGGAAAGGTTGTTCACACACCCTACCTTGACCTCACCAAGGCTTTTGACACCATTCCCCACTCGGGTATTACAGAAAAACTCACCAGCCTGAACATAAACCCCTATATCATGAGATAGGTTGCCAACTGGCTTACAGACAGAACTCACACAGTAAGAATAGCGGTCTCCAGGTCCGACTCTAAACCAGTCACAAGTGGTGTCCCGCAGTCTACTTCTCAGAAGTGCAGGCAAACACAGAAGGACTATGGATAACCAAGTTCGCCGATGACTGCAAACTGGGAGCCATAATTGACTCTCGGGCTGACACGGACATCCTCCAAAAGGGCCTTACTGAGACAGACACTGGTGTCAAAGTCATGGCCCCAAGCTAAATGCCAAAAAAATGCATAGTCATCCTGTTTGGGAAAAACAAAACACCCACGAATTACCACATAAGTGGCAGTCCCCTTAATACAGAAGAGGTAATAAGAGATCTGGGGACCCAGGTAGATAGTAATCTCTCCTTTGACAATCATATTGCCAAAGTAGTTAGGAAATCCTTCTATGTGGCCCATCTAATTACTAAAGGGTTTGCATCTAGAAATAAATAGGTTATAGTGCCCCCCTACTCGTCACTCATCAGACCCATCATAGAGTACAATGCCACATTTGGGATGTACCTCACAAGACACTTCCAACAGCTGGAGAGACCGCAAAAGTACCTCACCAAGAGGATTACTGGCCTCAAATATATCTCCTATGCAGCCTGACTGAAAAAACTCCGGCTGTAGTCAGTGGCATATCGCTTACTCAGAGGTGATCTCTGCCTGACTTACAAAGCCATGTCCAAATCAGAATTGATGGACATACACCACCTAAAGAAACCCCAGTTACTGGGAGCCACGTGCTCTAGTGAGCTAAACCTCACCACAACAATAAATAGAACATGCTGGAGGGATAGATTCCTGTCACAGAGACTTCCCATGCTTTGGAACAAAATTCCAAACTACATTTACATTAGGCAGAGCCCCTCACTAACACTCTTCAAGAGAAACCTTGACGAGTGGATGAGTAACAGAAAATACACTCCTGGGATCACTTCATTGGCTCTGCTTGACAGAGGATCAGTTAATTAATCAATGGGGTGGCGAAAGCCGACACAATCTGGCTAGGCGTATAAATGCCCTCGGGCAGATAGCCTAGTACCTACCTATGAACCTATGAACCTATTATTGTTATGTATTATAATGGTTGCATATTAACATATCTAGTTGAATTACCTGTTTTTGTTGGCCTTATGCCTTAACTGTTACTGACATTCTGTTATTATACTGACTGTTCTGTAATTTATTGATTCATGTAATATGCATTATTATGTACTTGGGTTATTTCCACTGTTCTGGCATGCTGCTACTACTAACAATATGTTTTGCTCATAACTGACCTATACTTATTGCTATACCTCTATCATCACATCACATTAGGGTAGGCCAATTCCCGGTGATCTGCCTACCCTACCTCAAATGGCCATAGCACCCGATTCTTGCACATCTTGGACCCAGGCCAGTGGTGCCCCCACAGCTGTCCCTGCACCACCTGCAGTGTTGGGTGGAACTGCCTTAAGGGATGGGGCCTGGCCTCTGCCTGGGAACAGTGGCAGAGGGGTGGTAGTCACCCAGCACCAATTAACAACCATGCTGTGCAGGATCATTCATCCGAGCTATGAATGTTGCCTGCACCAGATTGAAGGCACACTGGCCAACCTAGTGGAGCACGCTGGCCCTGGTGCTCAGCCTCCAGAACAGCCACCTTTGGGGCAGTGCAGGAGAAGTGTGGACTGCCCATGGGTAGGGATGTCATTCATACTGTTGCCATCTGGAGGCACATGTGTCTCTGCTTCCTCAACACCCTCCACATCCGAGGTATTTACTCTCTCATGTGTCACACAATGTCCCGTCTGCTGTCTTGTCTGTATTGTCAGTCTGCTATTGCATCCTCTCCTACTCAACTGATCCCCCACATGTACCTATGTCTCATTCCAAACATTCCACACTCTTCTTAAAAAAATGGGCAACCCCCAAAAAAATATTGCTCCATACATAGCTGTCCATTTTGCATACATGTCCACTGGACACAACTAATGTGGTCCAAGTGGCTTGACAACCCATTTATGTTGCCCTTACCCTTTCTATGGGATTTGAGAGTCCAAATTCATCTACAAAAATCTGTCAAAATGCACAGCTGTTGCTGTACTAGAAATGGATAGCTATGCTTCTTTCCTACACATCCCTATCTGCTTTTCACTATGTTTTCCCCCCTGCTTACCTCCATTTCACCACTGTCATATCACCCAATTTGTCTTTTCATACTTTTAGCTTGGGTTTGCGCAGAGCAGTGTGCTGCTTCACTTAGCTCAGCTTAAATGAGCGTTAATGTGTATATGTGTCTATGACAGTGTTACTCACATGTACAGAGCAAACACTCATGTCAACTGTTGCAACTATGCCCCTCTCTACTATAGCACACTACATTAACCCACTGGCATACACAGGCACTAGGTTAAACATGTGTTTCCAACAAAACATACTGCTTGCTACTTACAGACATTATGCATGTAACTGAAATAAAACGTACTGTGAAAAATGAGAGTGGACCCTGGACTCTGGTGCAATAATAAATAATAATGAAGACATAATAATGGATGTAAGTGAGACCTGTGATAGCAGGTATATGTGCCCTTTTAACAGCAGATTGTGGAAAGACACCTGCTAAGACAGCAATGGCAAAGTACATGTACAACTGGGACCCTGGTGCAGAAATACAGCCATATAAAGCCACTCACATACTCATGGATGTAGAAATGTTTCTCACACCCTGTATATGTGCACATATATCCTGCAAATACAGGTGCTTTTTTTGGCAGTGTCTCAGTAGCTCAGTCTGTTAAATGCCTTGCATGTAGTACATTGTGCCACACACAGTTCTGGCTTCTAATCCAGTGTTGTGTCACATTTCAATTACATTATTGTGAGGACAGCAAGTAATGACTGAGTCATGCAATCTTACTTCTCACAGATTACTGCTACTTAATTAACTGCTACCCAGTGCTGCAAGACAAAGGCCTGTGGGCATAGACACAATGCAAATATCCATATAGCCTAACTATATATCGCGTACTACTCTGTTAGTTGCACTGTTGCATAACAGATGTACCTTACACACATGCCTCAATTGCACTGTAAAGAGTATCATTACCCTGGCCCTGCTGTAATGACAGGGCTTCCACAGTTATACATGCAGATTGCTGTCCTCCAAAGTGTTCACATGTCCCCTATGTGTTGTAGGCTGCAGCTGCAGCACATAAAGCTGTAGGTAAAGGTAGCTGCTACAAACCTGCCATACTTCCCAACCCCCTAGAATAAGGGATTGAGATACAGCCATACTTAATGGGGAGCTGCAAAGGCCCTCAGAAAGGGATATGTGTAACAGGTTGCCCCTATAAAAATAGTCCCCTGGATTCACTAAACTCTGTGTAAGAATAACACTATTCTTGCATGAAGTGGTTTGTGTCCATATAGCACAGCAGCGCGCCTTGCTATTCATGAAGGCGCACTGCTGTTCTACCTATATGGACACGAACCATGAACAAGTGCAGGGGGCATGTCCAAGTAGGGCACGGACATTGAACACCACCCCATGCACTCATAAAGTGCTGTACGGCACATTCTAGTATGGATCTGGCATAATATTAGAGATTTACTCTAATATTATGCAAGTATTTTAGTGTTCGCGGACACTGAAATTAAATAAATGATCATTTCAGTGTCTGAGGACACTGAAATACACATGGCATCAAACAAGCAGTGCAGGGGGTGTGTGACAGGTTCTGTGACACATCTCCTACATTGTCAAAGTGCAGTACAACACCTCCACAACCAGCTAAAGCAGGAAATGTGTGAAAATGCACAAATAATGGGGGATAAATCCCTCAAAAGGGACACAACACACATATTGCCCACTAAACTTAGAAAGTTGATAGAAAACAGGTCATGCATTATCATGAATTACCTGAAAGTAAATGTATGCCAATATTCCCTGACACCAGTGCATGTGGACAAAGGCACAAATAATGGGGGGAAAACAATAAAATAGGGACACATCTGAAAATTGCCCTCACACACTTAGAAAGTCGATAGAAAACAAGATATGTATTAGCAGGAGTCCCTGAAGGATAGAAGCCTGAAAGCCAAATGAATGCCATTATTTCACGATTGCAGTCCTCAATGACTTGTCAGAACACCACAAGACTCATATATATAACATAATATAATAATAATAATACTATATACTTTTTTTTTCTAGGTTAGGGAATATTTAAGCATAGCTAAGTGGGTGTCCGCGTTATGTCCGTCCACTTACCATAGCTTAAACATCCCATAGGAGATACATTTTATTTATTTATTTTTATTTATTTTATTTTATTTTACATCTGTTTACTGGGATAGTCTGACTGGACACATGTCCATTTTCAGCGGAGGCCCAGGGAGAAAACTTCCACATAAATAAGACAGTGAGATATACATATATATATATATATATATATAAAAATATATATATATATATATAAATATATATATATATATATATATATATATATATATATATATATATATATATATATATATATATATATATATATATATAAGACATTTACACAAAATGACATTTATACAATAAAAAAATTTAAACAGAGTGGCATTTATACAGGGAAAAAAGAAAAAAATTGTACAAGAAAAGTGGCACTACTTAGATAACAGGTGTGTATGATGTATTATTTCCACATAGTAAATAAGTAAGTAATTACACACAAAGGAATTAGCATAGAACTGGGAAGACAGATAAAGAAGATAGTCATAGTTTTGGTTTGTAGGAGAGAGATTAGTTAGGTGAGTAGAGTTACACTTTGATTATACAGTTTTCAATATACAGTATTTCAAGAAGATGAATATTAGCGACTTTAAGGAATGTTAGCAGTGAGAGATCTAAATTAGACCTAATTGTGAAAAACTATAGGACTAGTTTTTAACCACCTTAAGACTTAAGTTAATTAGTCTGGGTATTACAAGGACATAGCATTTGTTTTGAAAGTGAGTTTTTGGCTTTCATTTAAATTGAGAGAATGTTGGGATAGATGCTATTTCATAAGGTAGTGAGTTCCACACTTTGCCTGTATAGTTAGTGAATAGGGATTCTTCTGCTAAGTTTTTGGCTATATTGATTTTAGTAAGTGGTTTGTTGGTGGAGCATAAAGTTCTGCGACTGGAATACGGGAATAGTATATTTTGGAGTGAGGCTGTTTTTTCTCGTTGGTAGAATATCTTATAGACCATGTTTAGTTGGTTGTAGAGCAAGAGATGTGGGAGTTGGGACATACCGTGCTGTGCACATATAAAGTGTTACATGTGTCCTTATTTTTGATGGCTCTAAGATGCTTTTATGTAAGTAAGACTACAAGAAAGCTTAAAGAAAGAATAGATAAACATCTTACAGCCATCAAAATTAAGGACACATGTAATGCTTTATATGTGCACAGCACGGTATGGCCCAACTTTAAAAAATTCGCTTTCTTTGCACTTGACCCAGTAATCTCAAGTGAAAGAGGGGGAGATGATAAGCTTAAAGTAGAGATCTTGGAGTTCATTTGGAGCCCTGGAACTGGCATACTGTCATACAGATTAGGCTTAATGCTACAAGTCTCCCTGGTCTCAATGATAGTGCATCTATTTTTCCTTTACTAAAACAAAGAAGTTATTCAATTTAAAGTTGTATTGATTATATATTTTTTAAGTGTAATTTTCTTAAGTGCAATATTTCTAACATGTGCATGTCACTATAAAAGGTGTAACAGCTAGGCTAACACACTTTTTATATATGCAAATATGTATTTATTATATATATTTTTCTTACAGTATATGAAGTTGATAGGGAGTCTGTGTGTATGTATGTGTGTGTATATATATATATGGGTCTACTTTCATAGACCGAATGTACGAATCGCCGACACACAAGTTACCGACCCCAAACAACCGAAAACACACCACACCAACAACTCATAATACTGAACACCACAACACCGACACAAAAAACGTCAACTACACATTACACACAACAACATATCCACTAACCTTAACCTAAACCCTAACCCTAACGTCCGACACTACCGCACACTTACCCAACCCGCACCCTAACCCTAACTTACTTAACACACCCCTAAACCTCAACACCGTCACTATCGCACACTTACCCTACCTGCACCCTAACTCACTTAACCCACCCTAAAACATTCAGCCCGTCACTATCGCACACTCACTCCACCCGCATTCTAACCCTGACACACTTAACACTTCCCTACACTGCTCTACGTCACTTCCACACACATACCTCACCGGAACCCTTAGTCCGACACCACCGCACACTCACCTTTTCCACACCCTAACCTAAAATCCCTCACTATCGTACACTTACCTGTCCGCTCCCCAATCCTAAATCTTTCATTTTCGCACACTTACCGTATCGCGCTCACACACTGCCATTGTCGGTCTCTCAGCTGTCGGGATATCGCGTTTTCGGTAACCTACCTGGTCGCTCGTTCCGTCTCGGTCTTCCGGGTGTCGGTGACGTGGCGCTTCGGTCTATGAAAGTAGACCCATATATATATATATATACACATTTTTAACAACACTAGTTTTAATTGTATGTTTTTAATACTTTTAGTATAATAATGTTATTTAAATAATTAATCAGTGTATGTTTGTGTTAGATTGATTGATATGTGGTGATGTCAGTATATAACAAGCAATATTTTTTTTTAGCCTCTCATTAACTCTGAAGAAGCCATTAGGTAATGGTGAAAGCGCTTAGTTTTTGCAGGTATTTTTGTGTATTAAAGCAGATTCACTTTCTGTTTGTCCAGACTTCTTTTTTGTTACTAGTTTTCACCCTTGTTGGGTAAATTTTTGTTTCTTTTAGATAATAAGTGTGTTTGGACAATTTTGGCTTTAGTGTCATTTGTAAAGTATTGCTGGTTCCTATATAATGTTCTGAGTTTTTTGTGTACTTTTTTATTGTTTGGGATATGTGGGCATCAAATCTCATACTGCTGTCAATTTCACCTCCTAACAGTTTGGTATGAGGTGAGGGTGAAATGGTTCTACTGTCAAATGAGGTTATGTTAAAGAGCACAGAGCTGCATTTGATTTGGTTGGCTGGAATAACATACATTTGTTTTTTGGGGGTTTAGAATTAACTGTGAATTGGTTAGCCATGTTTCTACTGCTTGGAAGGATTGTTGTGTTATTATTTCAAGTTCTTCTAAGGTAGTAGCAGCACAGATTACTGTTGAGTCATCTGCATACTGGATGAGGGATGCTTGCGGGGTTGAGGTATGTAGTTTATTAGTGAAGATAGAGAAGAGTAATGGGCCTAAGGTTGATCCTTGTGGGACCCCTAATGTTACTGGAAAGAGGGGTGATAGTTTTTTTTTTGCCAGCCTACAGCTTGCTGACAGCTGTTTAGATAGTCCTGGAATCAGGCAAGGGTAGAATGGGACAGGCTGAGGTTATAGAGGACATTTAGGACTGTGCTGTGTGATACCATATCAAAGGCTTTTGAGAGATCTAGAAAGATAGAGGATACATAGTTACTATTATTTCTATGAATGTTGACAGTATTAGAGAATGACATTAAAGCAGTAGTTGTACTGTGATATGCTTGAACGCTATGCTGGGTATTAGTTAGTAGTTTGTTAGTATGCAGGGTGTCTGAAAAAAATGCAAATATAGAGGTGAAATTTCCAAGCCAAGATAGTGTAATGGTTAGAGTCCTAGCTTTACATGCAGGTGTAAATGGCTCGAGTACCAAGACAGGTGACTTCTTTTTTATGGGAAAGTAGTGTTAAAATTATTTTTGCAAACTTAAATTATGTAGCAACTGTTTTTTGTCAATCATGGTAGTGTAGCTGGTACACAATGTAAGTGTGAGTGTATATAACATGTAAAACTACCCATGTAAATACAAGTGCTCCATACAGTATAGTCACACCTATTGCCAATGTAAGGAAAGCACATAGAGGGATGTCATCTAAAGTATATGATATACACTTAATAAATGAAAGCACTCCTCTGATATATTAAAAAAATTAAAAGTGAACAATGGTTAGCAATTCTCAGCTATGCTTAGCAAGTGTAACCATTGCTAAAATGTGATTGCTAAACAGCAGGTAGCTCAGCTAAGTGGATTTGTGCACAGTTAAACACTGCTCAACAACTTTTTCTTTAAGCAGTCTTAAAACCGGCTTAGCAGATTTGTGCACTGCTTAACAGAGCTTAACATTTTCAAAATGGTCCAATGACCGCAAAGAGTGGGAATATAGCACTATTTAAATGGGCCAGGAGGAAATACAGCCATAATCTGTTATAGGCCATCTGTGCAGATACAATGGCTAACATTGGTGAGGGAGTGTGCTTCCGGGTGAAATGCTGGATCATTCGGGTCATGGTCGGACTCCTAGTAAAGAACTATGAAGAGAGACTGCTGCAGGGTTGGTCTATATCATGTGGTCAAAAGCTAATAATAGCGAATGACCACAACTTCGAAAAAAACGGAACTCAAAGTTGTTACTGTGATGGTTGCACTATAGTGTAGATAAGGGTATTTGCACTTTCCTCACTGTAGTGTGATCTTGAAGTTGGTATATATATTTAGTAGGGGGTGTTGAGGGTGCAGCCCTCCACAATTGCAATTTCGAGTTCCACTGTTTTCGAAGTTGTGATCGTTCGCTATTATTAGCTTTTGACCACGTGATATAGACCCCTGCAGTGCCAGTACCAGGGCTCCCAATACAATGCTGAGGCCTGGGACCATCTCGCACGTGACTTCACCAGTGCTACTGGCATCCCCGGACTGGTGAGCAGGTATGGCACCACTATGCCGACCTTATGCAGAGGAAGAGAGTTTTTTGGACCAGTGGATCCAAGATGGATGGGCCCAGAATGCTCTGGCTGTGTGTAAGTATCACAATCAAGTAGTTTGTAATGTGCTAGACAGATATGCATAATGTGTGTTTTTTCCCCTACAGCTGCAGCAGAGAGGGCTGTGAACATTGAAGCCCATAGTGACAGACTGCTGAGGCTGCACTTACAGGCTGGTGAGTACAAATCTATTTTGCAGTATATAGTCCAAATAGCTAAGAAGGAATACATTGCATACTGCTAGTAGGTATTCTCTTACTGTGTGAACTGAATAAATATCAAAGTTTGACTGACTAATTTTGTTGTGAAATAAAGACCCTTTACAAAAAATTGTTGTGTTTATTCTGATAAGTTGTTGTAGACATGTACTGCACTAATCTCTGAACCCTGAATAGTAATGTGTAAAGTATAAAACTGTGTTCCATGTAACATTGCTCTGTGTTAGCCTTTGCTTTCCAGATTGTAGTAATTCAAAGGATTAATGCACAGTACAATAATTATCAGTCATTCATGAATGACAGGATTTCATGTTCAGACTGTCTAACCAAGAGACTATGAGGCAGAAACCAGGGAAGCAAGAAGCAACAGTTCCCAAGTAGCTCACTCTGATGAGAAATAGCTTCATTCTTAATTTTGCACACCCAGACATGGTTTGAATCCAGGGAGTGGTACTAAGATGTGTGCAAATCTACATACAAGGAATCAGGAATAAATGTAAAAACAGTCAGGTAGTGTTAACTTAAATTTTCCCCACAGGTTTTACAGCTAAGGAAATTTGTTAGCAGCTGTATGAAGGGTATACTAATAAATTGTGCACAACTGTTCAATTGTCACACCACATGCCTGCAAATGACAGCAGGATAAGTACATAAAAAATTCACTCTTCCCGAATCATACCTCTCCACTGTACAGATATTCACTGAATGTTCAGATATTTGTCTCAGAGTTTTGGTCTGTTTTACAGAAAATAGTGCTGTTATGGCAAATCAGTGACAAATCATTATAGACTGAAGTTAGAAAATAATGATAGACGTGTATGTGTCAAATGTCACTGTTTGTTTGTGTCTTTCGGCTTTTCCTGGTTAGGGGTCGCCACTGCAGAACTCCGGCCCGCTAATGATTGGCAGTAGATTTTTACATGCTGGCTTGCTGGGCCTAAAGCACAAACTTCAATGAAGAAACGCCCATTCATGCATGTCAACACACAGAAGATGCTCTAACTGAGAATCGAATGGGCAACGTCTAACTGTGAGGCGGCAACGCTACCGCAGTACCACTACCACAGTTGTATTCTTTGGAAAAGCTAAGCAAATGCAAAACCTGTTATGCTAGCAACCTTCTATGTTTGTAATAGCAATGTCTAAATATTGTCCATATTTATGGCCCTTTGTCCCACTCTCATATATGGCTTTGTCCAGATATCATGGTCTAAGAGGTTGAGAGCTGTGTTCCTGATACATGTCTCCCAAATGTCACGCTGTCACAGTTAGTGGTCACTGCTGCAAATAATCCTGGGCACAAATAGGAAACCAGTTGATGCATGTCAGTAGCACATTCCCACAACAGCAGGGCAGGGTACCCCCCTGTGTCAGATATGTACTCGTGACATGTACTAGTCCCCTCTAGTCATGTACCCAGAGCTGTCACAGTTTGCCACATAACATTCTAGGCTGACAGTTTAATAGTTATTTTGTGCTACAGAAATTATGGGCCATAATTAGATGTAAAGTGAGGGCAGACTCATAGAGTATTGAGCAGTACTGTTGTGGAAAATAGAAGCATAAAAAGATGTTAATGGACTTTTTGTCTCTCACCCCACCATTCATCCGGATAAATGCAATAATTCATATACTATGGGTATGTTGTTATCCAAATCTAATGCTGGGACTTGTGTTATATTATTGTTCTTATATTTGATTGCTTGCGTGTTAACATACCTTGTTAAAATACCATTGCTGGTGGCCTGTTGCTGTCAATGTTACTGGCATGCTGTTATGATGCATACTGCTGTTCCTTTCTTCCATGTGTTCTGTTTGTTATGCAACTGTTCCAAATCTGTTTTATGGGGTTAATTGGAACACCCATGCATGCTTTTATAACTAATCTTGAAAATTATTGTTCATGACTAACCAACATAATTTGTAAAACCTCAACACCATAGCCCATCTGGGAAAGAAGATCCCAGAAGATCCACCTCTCCTGTCTCATCTGGCCATGGCACTGGGCCCCAGCATGTCTGGGACCCACCCCAGATCTGCCTCCTTCGCTGGTCCTGCACCACCTTTGGGTGGAACCACCTCAGGGGATGGGGCCCATCCCCCTGGGAGCGGGCGCAGACAAGAGGCTGCCACCCACTGTCAGGTTTGTGATTTGGTGTGCAGTACCCTTAGATCTGAGTTTGGAGATCAGCTGCACCAGATTGAGGCCTGCCTGGCACACCTTGAGGGGCAGGCTGCCCCTCCTTGTCCAGGCCTAGCACAGCCACCTTTGAGGACGTGATGGTGTAGTGGTAACTCCCCATGTGTGGGGATCTCAGCCCTACTGTAACCATATGGGGGCTCATGGGCTTCTGATTCCCAACCATCTTTCTCGTAAAATGTGTTTACCCCCTCATGTGTCATATACCACCCCTGTCTGCTGTATTGTCTGTCTCCCTACCCAACCTACCTCCACAGACATACCTACAATCTTTCCCCAACATCCCGCTTTCACCTTAAAAATAGAAAAGGGCCTCTGCCCCCCCCCCCCAAAAAATGTCAACCCATACATAGCTGTCCATTTCACACGTGTCCACTGGACACATGCAATCTGGTCCAATTGGCTTGACAATACATTTTTGTTGTCCTCACCACTGTCTCTGAGGTTTGAGTGTCCAAATTCACCTCCAAATTCTGTACAAATACACAGCTGTTGCTGTATAAGAAATGGACAACTGTTAACCTTCCGTACACCTGTCGTGCAGATCACTAGCTATCTTTCATATTGTTGTCCCCTCTGTATGCCCCTTTTTTACCACTTTCCTATCACCTCTTTTTTTCTTTTATTTTAAAGAAATTATCATGGGTGTAAGCGTGAGTAAGTGGTAGTAAGTGGGACTAAGCCATTTTGTGTGATGCTAAGTGGAGCCAACACAGATTAAGTATCTGTACGTTTACCATGTGTTGGCATCACTTAGCATCATGCAAACCCATGCAAACCTGCTTAGAACTGCTTAAAACTGCTTTAATCACTGTTTCCATCAGCCACTGTTCTGCCTAGCAACAAAATAACCTGTTCTAACATGTCTCAAACCCACGGCCCTGTACACTGTAGTCAGAGCAATGTACCACTGCACTATCTCAGTTGAAAGAATTGTTGATGCTTTTTCAAACATATGCAGTAGAGTCATTCAACATAGAGAAAATATTCCATAGAATCAGTCAGGGTTTGTATTTATACATATACACATGTATATATGTATGGAGATGCATATATATATGGAAACATATATATATATATATATATATATATATATATATATATATATATATATATATATATATATATACTATAAACAGAGATATACATATAATATATATATATATATATATATATATATATATATATATATGTGTGTGTGTGTATATATATATATATATATATATATATATATATATATATATGTGTGTGTGTGTATATATGCTCATAATATGAGAAATCTGACCAAAGGCTGTTCAAATGGGGGAACAATGGGACAAAACTAGGGACATATTTTAAATATTGCTCTTATAAATCTAGAATGTTGCCAGAGTGACAGTGTTTGTTTCAGCGTACATGTTCTGATGGATGTGAGTTCTGAAACTGAAATGTATGTCATCATTTATTGTCAGAAATCCTCAGATCATCACAGTAATTTACCAGGGATATAAAATTAATGCATCTGTGGAAGAGACCAGAAATATGAGCAATAAACCTGAACATACTGCAAGAATCTGGCCAGTCATGAGGTATGCTCAGAACCCCCTAGTGCAAAGAATCTGGACCAAGCTTGACAAAGTGGGGGGCTGAAAGCCATGAAAATAGGGACATATCTGAAATACTGGAGTGGATATGCTGACACAGTTCTTGCAGTAACACCCTCACGTCTCTCCTAACATATATTAACCAAAATAGTACAAGTCCAACACTTAATTACTTCTCACTAGTTAGTGACTGAAATCCTCACATCATTCCACTGATGTGTCAGAAATACACAACACTTATGGGGGCCAGGCAGCAGTACATCCTATAAATATCTGGACATAACATCACATTAGGGGAAATTACAATCAGCTGCTAAGCATGTCACCAAGTACTGTCGAAACTAAGCTCAGACTGACACAACACTAACTCAAATCTGCTATGGGGAATTACACATGTATTGCAAATATATCAGGTACTACAGGGATGTAACAGCACTGAAAAACAGGCACCAGTGTGAAAGTGCATACCCACAACCAATAACACCACAGTCACAGTGACATACCGGTAAGCCAAATGAACAGTACAGTATAAGGACTGTGTGAACAAAAACATCTCAACATTTTTGCCACTCACACACTACCCCTACATACACTGGCCCAGTTCACAGTGTAGTATGACACCTAACCATGGTATGGGACATGTCTCTGTCTGCCTCTTCAAACATATACAGCCAATAGACCACCAAAAACTGGAGCAGCATGCACAGCAGATAGAAAAGGAGACTTAACACATACATCTACCCACCTCCCTACACAGGCCAAATAACATTGACACACTACACTGATACACAATCCTGACAGTCTGTCAACAATCGCCAGAAATACACAGACCTGTCAACTCTTGAGAGTCTAACTGAATGTCTAGGCTTTGTCCTGATATATATAAGGCCTCTTACATATAACATGTCTGGCAGTCTGATACATCACTGGTATGGTATCATGAAAGAAGGCACTAAATAATGATATACCCTACCTATCACCCTCCTATTGCATGACATCTGGACAAAGCCTGATATACTTGAGGGACATAGGCCCAAAAACAGGGGCATATGTGAAATATTGCTGTTATAAACTGAGACAGTTGCTAGTGTAACAGGGTTTGTTGTAACAAATCTTTTCTTAAGGATATGAAGTCAGAAATACAAATGGATGATACCATTTAATGACTGCAATCCCCACAGTATGCTACTGATTTTCCAAAGACAAAAACTGTCTGAGGAGCACACCAAACATGAGAGTCCAAAATCTGGCCATTCTGCGGCTAGCCCTACAGTTGAGAGTTATGTCAACCTCATAACAACTTTCAGACTTAAAATCACTCAGAAAAGTGATGTCCACACAAACCCTGTTAAACTAGTATTAATTCATTTGTATACCAGCAATACTTACTTTCTGTTCTTATGTCTGGAACATTCTCCCCAGTTTGTTGGGCTGTCTCCACAGTTTTTGTTGTAAGAGGTATTTCCAACTACCCTATGTGATGCTGTTTTTCACACACCTCCATGAAGTCCACCTCACAGGCAAGGAAAAGGGGCAATGTCCACACGAAGTAATCAATTATAGGAGTGTGTTGCCATGCCATTGGCTATAGGAATAACACCACAGCTGTTCTGCATGCAGTTGACAAGTGGGGGCCACCAATTGGTGCACAGGCCATCAGCTGCACATGATCATTACCTACAAAAGGCAAGCTGCTGCCAATGCAAAACAGATGTGCACCCTACATCCTTGAGAGCAGAGAGAGACACACACACACACACACACACACACACTCACACACACAGTTAGACCAAGAAACAAGCTACACATAGTGGAATAAAACCAACCATAATTGGAAAAAAGGTATGTCAAATAAGTAAGCATGTAATAGAATTCAGTAGGGAGTAAGTAATAATGTGAAATAAGAAGTACAACAAATATGTCTCAACAAGACTTTCTGTACTGATATATTGCTCATCAGAACCTATGGCCATAGTAACTGAGTCTGTCAGCAGTGACATAGATCATAGCTCAGGCCCCTGAGTCACCCCATAAACAGATGGCTACTACTGGAGTGTGTGTTGAGCAATACTAACTGTGACACTGCTAGGTCAGCTACTGGGATGTCATAGATATCTATATGTTAAGTGTGAATACAACTATGATATACGTCTGTCCAGAAATGTGAGAGACTTATACAAGGTATTTGCATTGTGAAATACTGTTGCAGCTGTATGTGTTGAACTGCATGTGATATACTGAGCTCATACCATTCAACTTTCCAGTGTTATGCACACTGACCATATGTGTGCCTCATATTTGTAGTAATTTACTCACAGAGTTGTGTTATGTCTGGCAAATCATTAGCAACCTGTGAAGACTGACATTACGACATCTCCTTCTCTTTTTTTGGCTGCAGCAGATCATCTGTCTCCATTTCCTCCTGTCCTCTGCATCTTACTCTATCACACCAACCACCTGCACGTCCTCTATCACCACAGCCATACACCTTATCTTAGGCTTTCCACTTTTCCACTTACCTGGCTGCTTCATCCTTACCATCCTTTTCCCAATATACTAACCATCCCTCCTCAGCACATATCCAAGCCAACATAATCCCACTACTCTCTGGCTTGGTCTCCAAACCATCCAACCTGGGCAGACCCTCTAACATACATATCCCTAATCCTGTCCACCCTCATCACACCCAGTGCAAATCTTAACATCTTTAACTCTGCCACGTCCAGCTCCGACTCCTGCCTTTTTGTCAGTGCCACTGTCTCCAACCTATATAACATAGCTGGTCTCACTACCATCTTGTAGACCTTTCCTCTCACTCTTAATGGTACTCGTCTGTCACAAATCACTCCTAACCCTCTTCTCCACCCTCCATATCCTGCCTGTACTCTCTTCTTCACCTCTCACCCACATGCATCATTACTCTGAACTGTTGATCCCAAGTATTTAAACTCACCCACCTTTGCAAATGCTACACCCTACATCCTCACCATTCCTCTATCCTCCCTCCCATTCATACACATATATTCTGTCTTAGTCCTGCTGAACATCATTCCTCCCCTCTCTAGAGCATATCTCCACCTCTCCAGGGTCTCATCAACCTGTTTCCTACTCTCATTATAGATCACAATATCTTCTGCAAACATCACAGTCAACGGGGACTCCTGTCTGATCTTGTCTGTCAACCTAACAATCACCACTGCAAATAAGAAAGGGCTCAGAGCTGAACCCTGATGTAATTCCACCCCCAACATAAACACACCTGTCACATCCACTGCAGAACTCACTGCTGTCACACTACCCTTGTACATATCCTGTATCACTCTTACAGATTCGTCCACCACTCCTCACTTCCTTATACAATACCACAACTCCTCTCTAGACACCCTGTCATATGCTTTCTGTAAGTCCACAAGGACACAACGTAACTCCTTCAGACCTTCTCCGTACTTCTCCGTCAACACTCTCAGAGCAAACATTGCATCTGTACTATTTCCTGGCAGTAAACCATACTGCTGATCACTAATCCTCACCTCCCTGGCTTCCACTACTCCTTCTCATAACTTCATGGTGTGACTGATCAATGTTATCCCTCTGTAGTTACTACAGCTCAGCACATCACCCTTATTCTTATAATTGGTAATCAAACATTTTTCTCCACCCCTCACACATCCTCTCACTTTCCAAGATTACATTAAACAATCTGGTTAAAAAGACCATTGCCATTTCTCCATGCTTCCACAGGTATGTCATCTGGACCAATAGCCTTTCCATTCTTAATCCTCTTCATAGCTATCCTTACTTCCTCCGTGCTAATCTGTTGCACTTGATTCACCATACCCACATCATCCAACCTATTCTCTCTCACATTCTCTTCATTCAACAGCCGCTTAAAGAACTCTTTCCATCTGCTCAACACACTCTCCTCGCTTGTGAGTATGTTTCCCTCATTATCCTTTATCACCCTTATCTGCTGCACATCCTTCCTAGCTTGGTCCCTCTGTCTAACCAATTGGTACAGGTCTTAGTCTTCATTCTTAGTGTCCAACCTTTCATACAACCCTTCATACACCTCATTCTTAGCCTTTTCCACCTCTCTGTTTGCCATGCACCCCGTCCCCTTATACTTATGTTTACTTTCTTCATCTGTCTTACAATCCCACTTCTTCTTCGACAACCTCTTTCTATGTTTACTCCCCTGTACTTCCTCATTCCACCACCAGGTCCCCTTGTCCTCCTTCCTCTGTCCAGATGTCACACTAAGCACATTTCTAGTCATCAACCATACTGGTTGTGCTGTAGTTACCCAGATATTCAGTAACTCTTCACTGTCAACCACTGCCTGTCTTAACTCTTCCATGAACTCAACCTCACAATCACCCTTTTTCAGTTTCCACCATTTGTTCCTGGCTGCTCCCCTCATACTCCTCCTCCTCCTCTTGATCAACAACGCCATCCCACAGACCAACATTCCATGCTGCCTAACTGCACTTTCCCCTGTCACCAATTTACAGTCTCCAATCTCCTTCAAACAGGCCCTCCTGCATAGGAGATAATTCACCTGTGTGCATCTTCCTCCACTCTTGCATGTCACTCTATGCTCCCCTGTCTTCTTAAAATATGTATTCACCACAGCCATGTCTATCCTTTTTGCAAACTCCACCACCACCTTACCTTCTGCATTCCTTTGTTTAACACCATACATATCCATCACTTCCGCATCCCCTCTGTTCCCTTCACCAACATGCCCATTGAAAGCTGCTCCAATCACCACTCTCTCACACCTGGGTATAGTCATCACCACTTCATTCAACTCATTTGAAGATTTTTCTGTCTTATCCATCACACATGCAACTAGTAGCACATATGCCCTAACAACAGTCATCATTACACCACCAATGTCCAGCTTCATTAACATTACTCTATCTGACATGCTTTTCACCTCCAAAAACATGCTTGCCATACTGTTCCTTCAGGATAACCCCTACACCATTTCTCCTCCCATCCACACCATGATAGAACTATTTAGACCCAACTCTGACACGCCTAGCCTTGCGCATCTTCCATCTGGTCTCTTGCACACACAATATAGCAACCTTCCTTCTGTCCATCATATCAATTAGCTTTGTCTCCATACCAGTCATACTGCCAACATTAAAAGTTCCTACCCTCAATAACACACTCCTAGCCTTTCTCCTCTCTTCCTGCCATACGGGCATAAGACATCCTCCAGGATATGTCTGTGAAAGCAAAGACTACTGTGCTATCAAATGACTTGTGTGTTACAGCAATATTAAGAAAGTGTCACTAATTTTGGGCCATCAGCCCCCATATATGTGTGGCGTCCTCCAGATGTCCTACTATAAAAGGGTGACAGGAATGACTGAGCAGCAACAGTGTAAATAAAGTGTGCCATACTGACATAGAACAGAAATGTATATCAGGTATTACCTGTGCACATCTTTGTATGAGTAGGTGTATCTGGCTGCCTCAGAACAACAGTCATGGGATGCAAATTGTCAGGTAAATAAGCTGTACATGTTGTACGTGTGTAATCTCAGTTTCTGTGCATCCAACAGAGTTAGATTTCTACAGCTACTGGTTGTTGCATTGCCCTGATACAGACATGAGTACTAGAATACACATGATTATCTGGTTGAAATTTCAGAAGTGTCCAGCCTTGTTATGACCCTGTGTCCATGCCTACTACAAACAGCCATATGACCACAGACATAGTTGTATGGACTCAGCTATACCTTACATGTAAAACCTGTCTCCACCAAAGTAGAGTAATTCCCTTTGCTGGACAGCAGTAATATACAAACCACATAATTGGTCACTATGTCAGCTGTACGGATCAGAGTAGGAGCAGTCACCAACTTGACAGTGAGTCAACCTTTGTCTGAACGAGCATATAAGGTCCCACATGGATTATTGTAAGGCTAACTATGAGTACAAATTGGACACATCAACCAAGGACAATCACAAGGTTGTCTTCACATATGTCTGCAATCTCAGAGGCGACAACACAGCCCACCCTGTAATGGTGGTCAATCACACCACATACACACACACCATAGCTATAAGCAACCTGCTGCAGACAGGTGTATCGCAAACATCAGCCCCCTGGCTCAGCATCTATATAGGTGGATATGCACAGCACCCGCATCCCTTTCCTCATCATCAGGGAGCAGGTGCATACTGCCTAATCAAAGTCAACAAAAAGCAAGTCTCCATAGGACCTGAGAACATTCCTGTCTGCATCCTACATAAACTCAGGCATATGCTTCTCACTCCATTGTGGACTGTATGCAAGCAAAGCCTGAGCACCATTGATATCCCATCTGCAAGAAAGATGGCCACGGTCATCCCCCTACACAAATGCAAATGATGAATGGTGTTTTATGCAATATATTGGTCCTTATTGGAGGAACATGACACATCATGACCAGGAGTGCAATGCAGGTTCATCCATACCATTGATGCAGGGACAGGCTAATATGGGTCTGATGGACAGTGTGAATATAGTACAGTGTAGTTATGTAATATTATTTAAGGTGCTGTCTGCTTTGCATTTGTTATGGGTACACATAAAGGTGTAGCAGCTTATTGGCCATGATGCATTATTGCTGTTAGTACCACTGACTGAATGTAGTTTGACATGCTGTATTCTGTTTGTGTCCAAGGTGTATGTGTGTCTGCATGTTGTGGCTCTGCAGACATAACCAACATGGAGTATGACAGAGTGGAAATACACCAACCATTTCATAGCCAAGGTACAGATTTATATGTACATTTACCAGGTGTGTATGCATGCAACAGTGTGTGTGATGGACACTGTTGTCAGACAGAGTGACCTGGCATACATGCCCCTTGTCACAGACAGGTAGCCTTCAGACATTTCACCTCAGTGTTGTGTAATACTACATGCTCATACATGTGGAAAAGGTTATTGGAGTACTGTCAGTAGGTCCCTCACCAGCTTAGCTATTATATTAACCACAACAGATTCATGTGTTAGCATGTGTTGCCTCTGTCATTTCTTTCCCATACACTCAGCCCTGATGCATTTGGTGAGGGCATGCATGGTACTGTGTATGACAGGTTTATGGTATGCATTCTTGAGTTCACAGGGTGGAACAGGAAGACAAAATGGTATATCCTTTGTAAACACACAGTAAAGACTGACACAGGGGATGTGCATACAGTAACACAAACACAGTTTGCAATGGGCAGATTAATAAACCTACATATCCTCTTTAATGTACTATAGTGCTACATACACATGACATGACCCACATAGATTATATCCATGGGACACAACACACTATCTCTTACAACACATACTGTTGTGAATGCCTTCATGGATGGTGAGATAACACACCAAGAATAGCAACTGGAGTCATCTATTACTCCTACAAGCCTGGTCAAGTGATAGGGTGACAGATGTTGTATCAGCATGATGTTTCAGTCAGGTATGATATCTGATGCTGGCATTGTGTCAGCATACTAATAACAGTGACCTATTTGGCAACAATATCACATACATTAGGGGACATAGACTACATTTGGTTTGCAAACATCCACATATTCCGTAGACATCTGTACAGATGACTGCAATGGCCTGTACAATGGTTTAACAAGCTCCAGCTTTACTCTGTAGCATATTGCCTACTTCAAGGTGATCTCTGCATAACATATAAAGCTATGTCAAACCCAGAGCTGTTGGACATGCTACACCTAAAGAAATCCCAGTCCCTCTGAGCTGCACGCTCTAGGGACCTAAACTTTGTCACCACAATAAACAGGACACACTGGAAGGATAAATTCCTGTCCCAGAGACTTCCTATACTCTGGAATAAGCTACCCATCTATGTCAAGCAAAGTTCTTCATTAGCACTCTTCAAGAAAAATCTTGATGAGTGGATGGGAAATAGGAAATACACCCCAGGGATCATTTCTGTGTCTCTGCTGGACAGTGGCACAGGAAAACAACATTCTTGGGCGGTGCAAGCTATGGAACCTTGCTGGCTAGGCTTACGTAGGCCCTTGGGCTGATAGCCTAGTACCTAACTATGAACCTATGAACCTATGTGAGGCAGATGCCATTAACACGCTATATAAAGTAAAGCCATCAGAAGGTTATAAATAGGTGTGGATGGTACTGTGAAGACTGGTAGAGATGGGTGAAGGCTGCCAGCCTAGTCAAATAGATTTGGTGCATAATTCTATCATTTGTAAATACTGTGAAATGTTGAACTTAAAACAATGTGGCAACATTGCCCTCTGCTGTAAAGAAAGCCAAGTCAAGCATTTATTGTTGGTCCTTTGAAATTAAAATTACTTTATGTCTGTTCCTTTGAAGTTAGAATTTGGAGTCGATGATTCTGGAGTAAGCATTCTGCCTATTGTTTTAAGGCTAAAGTTAATGACCAGAATTTACATGTGGAATCTACTTTATTGCTCTAAGTGTAAAAGAATGTAAATGCAGTTTCTGTCAGCCTGGGAACACCAGGAAAGTGTAAAAGATGATGTAATGTTTTATCAGAACTGCAGTTTCAATTTAAACAATGAGAACCAGAGATTAGTAAGCATTTTTCTCTGACTATCCAACTCAGCACTCTGCCTGTTGTCTTTTGTAAGTTATTTTAGAAGTTTGTTTTCTTCTAGAGATAGCTAGAAAGTTTAGATTGTGTTTTCTGTGATGTCAGAACTGTACTACTGATTTATTTTAAGTATTTCTATGTAATCTCTGAACTCTCTTTATTATTAAATATGTTAAAACCTTTTATCAGTGGCTGGTTTGTGTAGAGATAATTTAAGCTCTTAAGAGGACTTGCGTGCCTTTGGGAAAATTGTACAAAGCCACTCTAATAAGCCTTGACTGATTAGTCACACTTACCAATTGGATAATAATATTGCACAGTAATAATTGGACACCCCTTTAAGGGCCTTTGGGTAGTTGATAATATTAGCTGGGTGGTGGCAGCCAGTACTATTGTATAGTCTGGCTAAAAGGGGCATAGCTGGAAAACCTGTTCCAGCCTTCCCCAGAAGTGTCTGTGTGGTTGTATACCCTCTTATCTCAAAGTGTGTGTGCGTGTCAGCTACTTGGGCAGGGGCACAAAGCACTGGTTGGACAGAGAGGGTGCTGGAGATTTTACCTTTCCTGATTGAGATCTGGTCCCTATAAGTGTTCCAGTGGGGGAGTCTTATTGGGGATCTGGGGACCAAGGAAGCGACCAGCCCCGGACTGACTGTGATCTCTGTGTGCTCTTAAGGAAAATTGCACTTTACTGTGTGTATTTGTTATCCTTTCCTCATATATGAGACACCCTCTCTGTTGTTAATGGTAAGGATTGAGACTCCTTGATTGCTGGGCCAGGGCATGGGCATCACATATTAACTGGTGGCAGTGGTTGGGATAAGATATCCTCACATTTGTGGTTGGCAGTGGTGGGATATCTACATCACATATTAATTAGTTGGTAAATACTAATTGGCATGTAGTGGTGTGGGTAGAGTGAATCCTGTAGCTTGTATAACAGTGAGCTTTGAAGGTGTTTTGTACTCTAAATCAGCCACACAGTGAATACCCAGAGTTCAGATTACAATTGTTTTATTTCTTTTGTTACTTAAGTTAGTCAGGGTGAGCATGAAGCATGTCAGCAGAGGAGAATGGAAAGATGACAAGGAGCCAGCTGGCGGAGATGTGCCAGGCTAGGGGACTAATGCATGGAAACCTGACTAAGGCAGACCTGATTGCAGCCTCATTTACAGCTGCATCAGAAAACAACAACCTTGAGGACAATCAGACTGGCAGTGGAGATATAATTCCCTCAAAAAATGGACAGCTCAGCCTTTCTGCAGTGGACTTAAAAATCCAGCTGGAGCTAAAAAGACTTGAGTTGGCGACCAGGTGTGTGGAATTTGAAGCAAATGAGAGACTGCAATGTTTGCAGGCTGAGGAGAATGAGAAACTGTTACATCTGCAAGCTGAGGAACAAGAGAAGCAGAGACAGCATGAGAAGGAGATGCTGACTCTTCGCCAGAGTCATGGAGGTAAGGGGGAAGGGAGTAACTGGACCCCTGAAGCACAAAAGGTCAGTAAATTTCTTCTGCAGTTTAAGAGGGGGATAGTTTTGATAGTTTCATTCATATGTTTGAGAGGGTATGTAAACAGTATGACGTTGACCAAGGGCTCTAGGTACGGTTCCTGACCCCTTACTCCATGGTAAAGCTGTAACTGCATTATCTAAAATGCCTGATGTTGCATGTTTTGATTATACGGCTGCAAAGAAATGTTTTTTAGAATTGTTTAACTAACACCTGAAACATATAGTAAAAAGTTTTGTTAGCATTATATGCAAGGCAGATGAAAGTGGGTGTGAGTATGTTGCTGAATTGAGCACTTATTTCCATAAGTGTGTGAGTGGATATTAGGTCACCACTTTTGAAGGGCTGGCAGACATTTTGGTGAGTGAACAAGCCTTAACACTTTGTCTGAGGACATGAGGATCTGGTTAGCTGATAGACATTGTGCTACTTCAGATGATTTGGGGAAGAAGGGAGACCTATACCTGGCAAGCAGGGCAGCCCTGCACAGGAAGGGGAACCCCAGTATTGCTCATGGGTCTAAAGGAACCCATGGTGAGCAGCACAGACTGCCCCAACAGAATCTGCCAGTAACAGGGGAAGCCACTAGTCCAGGTACACATCCAGGAGCTAGGGTTAAATGTTTTGAATGCACCCAGGGGGACCATGTGGCATACAGATGTTCACAGAGGCAAGGTGGGGAAAGTTTCAATTTAAACAGTGAGAACCAGAGACTATTAAGCATTTTTGTCTGACTATCCAACTCAGCACTCTGCCCGTTGTCTTGTGTAAGTTATTTTTAGAAGTGTGTTTATTTCTAGAGATAGCTAGAATTAGAAAGTTTAGATTAAGTGTTTTCTGTATGTCAGAACTGTATTACTGATTTATTTTAAGTATTTCTGTGTGATCTCTGAACTCTCTTGACTAGCACTGATTGTGTAGTAGAAAGTATTGTTTTGTGGTTTTAATTATTTATTATTAAATATTTTAAAACCTTTTATCTGTGGCTGGTTTGTGTAGAGATAATTCAAGCTCTTAAGAGTACTTGCTTAGCTTTGGTAAAACTGTACAAAGCCACTCTAATACGCCTAGATTGATTAGTCACACTTACCAACTGGATAATAATATTGCACAGTAATAATTGACACATTTTTAAGGGCCTTTGGGTAGCTGATAATATTAGTTGGGTGGTGGCAGCTGCTACTACTGTACAGTCTGGGTAAAAAGGGCATAGCTGGAGAACCTGTGCCAGCCTTCCCCAGAAGTGTCTGTGTGGTTGTATAACCGCTTATCTCAAAGTGTGTGTGTGTGTGTGTTAGCTACTTGGGCAGGGACATGAAGCACTGATTGGACAGAGAGGGTGCTGGAGATTTTAGCTTGCCCAGCTAGGCTGAGATCTGGACCCTATAGCTGTGCCAGTGGGGAGTCTAACTGGGGATCTGGGGAGCAAGGGAGTGACCAGCCCCAGACTGACTGTGATCTCTGTGTGCTCTTAAGTGAAAATGCACTTTACTGTCTGCATTTGTTATCCTTTCCTCATATATGAGACACCATCTCTGGTGTTAATGGTGAGGATTGAGCCCCCTTGATTGCTTTGCCAGGGCACGTGTGTCACATATAAATTAGTGGCAGTGGTTGGGATAAGATATCCTCACATTTGTGGTTGGCAGTGGTTGGGACATCCTCACACATTTGTCTTTGGCAGCAGTGGGATATCCACATTACATATTAATTAGTTGGCAAATACTAATTGGCGTGTAGTGGTGTGGGTAGAGTGAATCCTGTAGCTTGTGTACAGTGAGCTTTGAAGGTGTTTTGTACTCTAAATCAGCCATGCAGTGAATACTCACAGTTCAAATCACAATTGTTTTATTTCTTTTGTTATCTTAGTTAGTCAGGGTGAGCAGGCAGCATGTCAGCAGAGGAATATGGAAAGCTGACAAGGAGCCAGCTGGTAGAGATGTGCCAGGCTCGGGGACTGGTGCATGGAAACCTGACTAAGGCAGACCTGATTGTAGCCTTGGTTACAGCTGCATCAGAAAACAGCAACCAGGAGGACAATCAGACTGGCAGTGAAGATATAATACCCTTGGAGAATGGACAGCTCAACCTTTCTGCAGTAGACTTAAAAATCCAGCTGGAGCTAAAGAGACTTGAGTTGGAGACCAGGCATGTGGAATTAGAAGCAAATGAGAGACTGCAACGTTTGCAGGCTGAGGAGAATGAGAAACTGTTATGTCTGCAAGTTGAGGAAAAAGAAAAGCAGAGACAGCATAAGAAGGAGATACTAACTCTTTGCCAGAGTCATGGAGGTAAGGGGGAAGATAGTATCTGGACCTCAGAAGCACAAAAGGTTAGTAAATTTCTTCCACAGTTTAAAGAGGGGGATCATTTTCATAGTTTCAATCATATGTTTGAGAGGGTATGTAAACAGTATTAAGTTGACCAAGGGCTCTGGGTACGGTTCCTGACCCCTTACTCCATGGTAAAACTGTAACTGCATTATCTAAAATGCCTGATGTTGCATGTTTTGATTATACTGCTGCAAAGAAATGTCTTTTAGAACTGTTTAACTAACACCTGAAACATATAGAAAAAAGTTTCGTTATCAAAGATGCAAGGCAGATGAAAGTGGGTGTGAGTATGTTGCTGAATTGAGCACTTATTTCCATAGGTGGGTGAGTGGATATCAGGTCACCACTTCTGAAGGGCTGGCAGACCTTTTGTTGAGGGAACAAGCCTTTAGCACTTTGTCTGAGGACATGAGGATCTGGTTAGCTGATAGACATTGTGCTACTTCAGATGCGTTGGGGAAGAAAGGAGACCTATACCTGGCAAGCAGAGCAGCCCTGCACAGGAAGAGGAACCCCAGTACTGCTCATGGGTCTAAAGGAAACCATGGTGGGCAGCATAGACTGCCTCAACGGAATCTGCCAGTAGCAGGGGAAGCCACTAGTCAAGGTACACATCCAGGAGCTAGGGTTAAATGTTTTGAATGTAACCAGGGTGGCCATGTGTCATACACATGTCCACAGAGGCAAGGTGGGGAACCAAAGGTGAGGGAGCCAGTAAGTGGGAAAGACAATATGCCAATAGTAGGTTGCCTTGAGACAACAGGGGTACTAAACTACCATCCTGCAGATGCCCTGATAGGGAAGGATTTGGATGAGGCAGTACCATGCGCTTATGCAGTTGCACGCATTGAGGTTAGGAGGCAAGCATGTGGGTCTTATAGCCTGGAGGAGACCCAGACAGACTGCATACTTGCAGCCAGGATGGGTGAGGTGCTTACATCATGGAAGGAGCTACTCTGTAGCCTTGAAACTGAAGGTGAGCCACAGCTGCTTGTGGGTACTGATGGTCCCTTGGACAGAGTGATTGCAAAGGTAGAGGTGAGTAGTA
This sequence comes from Protopterus annectens, assembly GCF_019279795.1. NCBI lineage: Eukaryota > Metazoa > Chordata > Ceratodontiformes > Protopteridae > Protopterus > Protopterus annectens. The sequence continues at coordinate 1,890,227,898 of NC_056729.1, forward strand.
GTACCCAGGCTGACAGTGAGGCACCACTGTCAAATCATGCCAGACTTCCTGTTGAAGGAGAGCTGGGAAGGGTTACAAGGAGAGAGCTGAGACAGGCTCAGCTCTCAGACTCTACATTGCAAGGCCTGAGGCAGGTAGCTAGGGAGGCACCTGATTCTCAAGTAAAGTGGGAATCTGTATACTGGGACAAAGGTTTACTATACAGAGAGTAGACCCCTGAGGGAAGGCTAGAAGGTGAGATGATACAGCAGTTGGTAGTGCCTAGTGCCTACCATATGGCGCTTCTAGCCATAGCCCATGATATTCCCTTTGCAGGTCATATGTGCATAAAATAAACAAAGAGGCGTATCATGCAGAACATCTATTGGCCTGGAATTTCCAGAGATGTAACAGGGCACTGCAGGACCTGTGAGCAGTGCCAAGAGGTAGGCAAGGCAGGAGACAAGGTGAGAGCTCCTTTGATGCCTTTTCCTCTGATTGAGGAGCCATTTCAGAAGGTATCTATGGATATTGTGTGTCCTCTGTGTACCCCAAGTTTCACAGTGGAAAAGTATATTGTAGTGGTGTTGGAGTATGCTACATGATACCCTGAGGCAGTGGCTTTGTCCTCCATTGAGGCAGAGAAGGTGGCAAAAGCTTTGTTAAAGATTTTCAAGAGGTTAGGTTTCCCAAAAGAAATACTGACTGACAGAGGTGCCGATTTCATGTCAGACCTGCTGACTTGTCTGAGGAAGTCCTGAGGGGTGAAGCACATGAAGACCGCCATCTACCATCCCCAGATTAATGGTCTTGTTGAGAGGTTAAACTCTACGATCAAGGCCATGCTACGGGCATTTGCAGGTCAGTTTATTAGGGAGTTGGGCAAATATTTTCCCCTTCTGTTCTTTGTTTACAGAGGGGTTCCCCAGGAATCCACAGGTTTTTCACCCTTTGAGTTGCTATATGGGCATAGAGTGAGGGGACCTCTAGATTAATTTGAGATGACTGGGAAGGTGAGTGTGAGTCTCACAAGGAGTCTGTTGTGGCATATGTCCTAAACCTCAGGACAAGGCTCAGGGAACTCATGGGCTTGGCTCAGGAGAACCTGGCAGAAGCCCAACAACAGAAAAAGGTGTGGTATGACAGGAATCTTCGAGCTAGAGAGTACTGTGGGACAGCAGGTAATGGTTCTCATTCCTGTCAGACACAACAAGCTGCAAGCAGCTTGGGAGGGTCCCTAAAAGGTGGTAAGAAAGGTAAGTGATGTTAACTACAAAGTGGAACTGCTTGGCAGATGGCAGGGGCTCAAATTTTACCATGTTAACATGATGAAACCTTGCCATGATAGGGAGGCCCTTGTGCTGAGCATTTGCAGTGCATTGCAAGAGGAGTCTGAGGGGGATCTGGGGACTGATCTCAGTGAGGCTTGGGCTGATACCTCAGTGGAAGGGGTAGCAATGTGCCAACAGCTATCTCCTACCCAGGTTTGAGAACTCCAAGCAGTGTTGCAGGAATTTGGGGACATGTTCACTGGGAAACAAGGGTGCACTCAACTATTGCAGCACCAGGTGGATATATGACCCCAAAGGCCTATTAGGCAGGCACCTTATAGGGTGCCTGAGAAAGTCAGACAGAAGAGGAGGTACAGGAGATGTTTGAACTATGGGTGATTCAAGAGTCCATCAGTCCTTGGGTCTCCCCAGTGGTGCTGGTGCCAAAGAAGGATGGCAACACCAGGTTCTGTGTGGATGATAGGAAATTAAATAGTCACACAGAGTCGGATACTTACCCCATGCCTAGGACAGATGAGGCCCTAGAACAGCTGCATGAGGCTAAGTATCTTACAGCCATTGATCTTATCAAGGGTTACTGACAGGTACGACAGGTACCCTTGACTCCCAGTGCTAGAGAGAAGTCAGCCTTTGTGACTCTTTTTGGCTTGTATGAGTTTACAAATATGTCACAAATATGTCCTTTGGGATGAAGAATGCCTCAGCGACTTTCCAGTGGCTTGTAGATCATATCCTAGCAGGAGCAGGAGGGTTTGCCCTTGCTTACCTTGATTATATTGCCATCTACATCCATTCCTTACCAGAGCACCTTCAGTATGTCAGGGAGGTGCTGGGCAGAATACAGAGGGCAGGGTTGACCATTAAGCCGAGCAAATGTCAAGTGGGTATGGCAGAGGTCTCCATCCTAAGACATAGATTGAGGAGTGGTAAGATAAGGCCAGAACCTGCCAAAGTAGAAGCCATTCAAGCACGGCCTGCACCTGTTACTAAAAAGCAGGTGAGGGCATTTTAGTGACAGCAGGGTACTACAGAAAGTTCATCCCCAGTTATAGTACCATAGCTGCTCCCCTCACAGACCTGACAAGGAAGAACAGTTAGTGTGGACCCAGCATGTGAGCAAGCATTCCAGAAGAATAAAGA
>NC_056729.1:1890235308-1890272808 GCF_019279795.1 Protopterus annectens
ATGCCTGTGACCTATGACCCCCAAGTTAGTTGTCCCCACACATATACAGCAGTGGGATTTGCTAACTTGGGTTCTACTGCATAGTGTTTAGAGGCCAGTTTTGGCCAGAAATTTCCTGGTGTCCCACATAGCAGTCAGTTGTGTGTTGCTCTCCCATTAGACCACCCCATTCCCTTGCATGCATATGGCATTACCATATGATAGCAAAACATACTAATTAATTCATCTATTGCTGAAACGATGGACTTACCTTGTGCTTGCAGCAGTTGTGAGGACGGTGCTTGAGGGCCACTTATGTTGGATGCACACAGTACACTGCCTATACATGGTAAGTTACAGTTAATGTGATGTGTGTGACATCCGTTTTAGTGTGTGTGCGAGTCAGTGAGAGGTGTCAATCTCTGGGGGTCCCTACAGTGTCAGCGTGTGTGCTATGCGCTGCCTCTTTGCCAAGGCCTGAGCATACTGGTCACACATCCGTCTGCCTACAGGGGCATGCTCAGGGTCTCCTCCTCTGAGTTCCTCTGTGCCTGTCGGTACCTTGGCAATGGTGGTGGGCTGTGTGGCCCTTCCCCATGCTGTTCCTGTTGCAGCTGTTTCCACAGGATTACATTGTGTCGCATGGCACATAGTATGAACATGTGTGCACATGTGGCTGGAGAGTACTGCAAGGCTCCACCAGATATGTCAAGGTAGCAGAACCATGACTTGAGAATCCCAAAAACATGCTCTATAATGATCCTATTAAACAACCAACGAATCAAGCAGAATAGCTCCAAAATAAACGACCATGGATCCAACACCAACAATTTATTGCACACAAGTCCCTAGAGCCTCGGCCTTCGCCTTCCAGGAGAATAACTTCAATAAACTTGCAAACATTTTTATACAGCATTCAATAAAATAATCAAATTATTCAATTATCAATTATACAATTAATTATTAAAAACTCTCCAATTACACTCTAAATTCATACCCCTTGGCACCATAGTATCATACTTCAGTATAAAAACAGTTTCTTTATATAACAATTTACATTTAACTTTTTCTTCATTTTCATGCATACTTAAGCTCTCTAAAACTGTAGCTAACAAACCATTGGCATCACTATTATGGAACTCTTTAAAATGTGTAGCAATAGGACTATCCATTTTCTTATATTTTATATCTCTTAAGTGTTCCTGCAGCCGCGTTTTAAAAGCCCGTTTGCTTTCCCCTACATAAAACATATTACAAGGGCATTTTAATGCATATATTATTCTTTCAGTATTACATGAATAATGCCCCATAGGATAAAATTGTTTACCATTAATATATTTAAATCTATTACAAACATACTTACAAGAGATACACTTACCACAAGAGTATGTGCCCCTTGATTTTACATTAACATTAACATTTAGACACAAACTTGGGGTGGAGAAACCTGCATGCACCAACATATCTTTTAGGTTTCTTCCTCTCCTGTAAGAGAAAGTAATATTTCTAGGAAAAATTGATATTAACTCTTTATGTTTAAATAATGATTTCCAATAATATTTCATCATATTACAAATATCTAAGGAAAGTAAATCATAAGTCATAACCATAAAAATTTTTTTATTCAATTCACCCCCCAAAAAATGAGTATGTATTTTTTTCTTATTATTTTGCTTCTGTATTTTATTAGCATCTTGATTAGCTCTTTTTATACTATTTAGTGATGACATTACCTCTTGAGCATCATAACCCCTTTTGATATATAAACACGCTGTTTTATCTAATTCATCATTAACTTCATCATTATGCTTATATAATATATTTATTCTTAAAAATTCACCATAAGGTAATGATTTTAAAAGATGTGGATGATGGCAACTTTGTCCATCTAATAGATGTAAGTCATTCTCAAATTTTCGAAATACTTTTGTCACCACCTTACCATTTAAATTTCCTTCTAAAGTTATCTCCAAAAAAATCTCTTTATTACCAACTTGAAAACCATCAAATTCCAAACCAAATTCATTCATTTGTAAATCATTCTTAAACTTACATATTTCTGATTCTCCACCCCGACAAATAAAAATTAGATCGTCTATGTAACGATAATAACTAACAACATTATTTATAAAGAATTCCATCCTATACAAAAATTCAACCTCAAAGAGATTCATCATAGCATTTGCATACATAGGGGCGAATGCTGCTCCCATCGCTGTTCCTCTTAATTGATGGAATAATTGTCCATCAAAACTAAAAAAATTATTCTCTAAACAAAATCCTATAAGATCCATAATATATGATGACAAAGGACTATTTCCTAATAATTTCTCTATAGCTTTGAGGCCATATCTATGTTCTATACTTGTATACAAACTTCTAACATCTGCTGTAAACCAATACATATCCACATTTCAGGTTATAGATGAAATTTTTGTTAGAAAATCAAAACTATCCTTAATATATGAAGCCTGCTTCATCACAAAAGGAAATAAAAAAACTATGCAAAAATAAGCCCATATTGTGTGTAAAATAGTTACATGCTGACACAATCGGGCGACCTGGTGGACAATATAAGTTTTTATGTACTTTTGGTAAGCAATAAAACTTTGCTACTTCACATCCTTTTGTTGAAAATTTTTTAGAAATATCTTCCTTTGAAAAATACCCTAATCTATATCCTTTGTGGCAAAGGTGCTCAAACATTTTAATAGCTTGTTCATATTGTTTTACCTCACACTTTTCATATGTTCTACTATCATTTAAATGTTCCCAACACATTCTAGCATATTGGGTATGATGCATTAATACAATTTTATTACCCTTATCAGCTGGTTTTACTATTATTTCCTTATTAGCCGCAAGTTCTTTAATAGCAAGCCACTCATTTTTAGTTAAATTATAGTGAATATTACTTTGTTTATTATCAAATTTGCTATATATATTTTCAGCTGCAAAATTTATCATAGCTGAAAATTTTTTAATTCCTTCATGTTGGAGAGACGGTGAAAAAGTACTTTTAACCTTAATCCTACTAGTGTCTAAACGACAGTACGCATTGGATTCCATATAACTGTCACTATCAGATACACATGAATAATAGCTGTCATCTGAATCATCATCAGTACTTAAATCTTTCTCATTTAACTTATTTAATAAGAAAAAATCATCATGATTATTTTTAAAAAAACACATCAAATTTAACTTGCATATAAACCAATAGATGTCACTTTTTAGAACATACAACCTAGGTAAGACCATAGGAACATACTTCAAACCATGATTAAGTGCGGAAATTGTAGCCTCACTAATAGTGAGGCCACTCAAGTTAATAATATAATTATTAACATTGTTTTCACAATCTACTAAGTCACATGTTAAGGAGTTAGTTTTTCCTAAAATGTTTGTACCTCTGTACAGTTCCTGATGTTTCTGAATATTGTCTCCATCCATTCTCAACACCGGTAACATTCCCTCTAGATTCGTCTCTATTACCATATTCCGACCACCTCTTTCTCCGAAAGGAATTATGAAACTGTTGTGGATTCTGTGCCTCTGGTAGTCCTGGATAATCATTACCACCTTCTCCAGCTTCACTATCCCAGTCTGTAGAAGCATCCGATGTAGTATTAGGCCCACCATGTTCCGAATGGTTTTCTTCGTCCGCAAACCTGACGTAACGACGTCGGTTCTTGCTGTTGATTGGACGAGAGAATGCCGAGCCCCCTGCATAGTCTTTGATGTCACAATTTAATTTATATATTTTTAACATTCAACAATTCCTTCTCCATATCTATAAGCTTATTTTGTATATCTTTTAAACACAGTTCCATACGCAATAAGCCAGCCATTTCTGATAAAGTCTCACAAGCATTATTGATTTCAATTTTAAGTCTTTCCTGTTTTACTTTATCACGTTCAACTAGAATTGTTACCCACTCAATGGAACAACGATGGGCAGCCTCTACCCATCTTTTTTGAAAAGCTTTGTCGATTTCATCTACTAAATCAAATGGAGTTGTAGGATTTTTAAAGGCTCGCAAGCCTCTAGGTGTAATGTCTAATTCAATATATCTTTGTAGACTTAGACAGTTCAAATGCATGGCTAATTCTTTAGCCATTAATTTATCAAGCTTGTTAAATGTCTCTCTCATTTCAGCAGGTAAGAAATTATTAGCACTTTGGCCCACATTTGAAAAAGGATTACCAGATCGTCTTTGTTGTTCTCTCTGTAGAAATTTTTGCCAAAATATCACCTGTTGTTCCTGTGTGTTCCGAACACTATCGACATCTCCCAATGCAGTTGTAAACTGTTCCATAGTTGTTTGATTTTTATACAGCAGATCTTGCCTAAAAATTCTCGGCACGTTTAGTGATGGATCACTCGACATCTCAAAACCATTAAACAACCAACGAATCAAGCAGAATAGCTCCAAAATAAACGACCAGGGATCCAACACCAACAATTTATTGCACACAAGTCCCTAGCGCCTCGGCCTTCGCCTTCCAGGAGAATAACTTCAATAAACTTGCAAACATTTTTATACAGCATTCAATAAAATAATCAAATTATTCAATTATCAATTATACAATTAATTATTAAAAACTCTCCAATTACACTCTAAATTCATACCCCCTTGGCACCATAGTATCATACTTCAGTATAAAAACAGTTTCTTTATATAACAATTTACATTTAACTTTTTCTTTATTTTCATGCATACTTAAGTTCTCTAAAACTGTAGCTAACAAACCATTGGCATCACTATTATGGAACTCTTTAAAATGTGTAGCAATAGGACTATCCATTTTCTTATATTTATCTATAATGATCCTAGTTTGTGAATGTGCCTCATTATGGCATTCTTGTGTGGGTGTGTGCATTTCTGATGGGTGTCATCAACCATGGCACCAGTGCATAGCCAGCATCCCCCACCAGATGGACATACAAGATACCCCCACTGGCAAATGCCTGGTACAGCTGTGATGAATGCCAGATGTGGGAGTCATGACAGCTTCCAGGGCTGCCAATACACACATTCATGATAATGCCCTCAGCATTGCACATGACCTGGCAGTTGATGGAGAGGAATCCTTTGTGGTTTATGTAGACCCTACCTTGTTCACCGGTTGGTGCTTTGATGTGGATGCGCATACAGTCTATGGCATCCAGTACCTTCCGGTATTCTGCTACATGATGAAAAAGACGCATATTGCTGGTTCACTCTTCATGGGTGTTGGGGAAGTAAATGTGCTCGATGACATGTGGTAGCATGGCATCCAGGAACTGGTTGAGTATCCTGGATGCAGATGCCTGTGAGACCCCCATGATGTCATCATTAGGTCTTTGGAAAGTACCTGTAGCTAGAATTCTTAAGGCAACACATGCCTTGGTATCCACTAGAGATGGCTCTAGGTCTGAGTTGAGCCCAGCACAGCTTGGTGATTTGCTGAAGTATGTCTCTGTCCTCCCTGTAGCACTCTACTATCTCCAGATCATGCAGCCTCTAGTAAATTGCCTTGGGTCTGAACACTCTTCTCCTCCTCCTCCTCCTCAGTCTGTGGCAGTTGTCAACATTACCCTCCCCTCCGCCCTCAGCTTCTAACACATACTGATGGATTAAAGCAATGGCAGCCCCTAACATTTTTCAAGTTAAAATTCCCACGCATGTGGTGCAGAGTTTGTGTAAAACACCAGACTGTAAAGTGGTTCCATAGTTTAAAATGTTGTGCTGCAGATGCTGCCTGTATGATTGGCTGACTATGATCGTTCCACCTGCTAGCTATGTAATTGGTTATTGATTGCTTTTATTCTGCTATTTTCCTTTTTTTCCTTTTTTTCCATTCCCATTTTCTCCCATTCTAAGCCCCAAGACACGCTGAACAAACCTGGTGCCCAAATGAAAACAGTCCTGCTATTTCTGGGTTTTATTTTTTGTTTTAGACCCAGTGCACACCATGCACACATGTTTAGCTAATACAAACATGAAGAAATGGCCATTCCTAGATGTGAACATGCTCTTCATTTCATGGAATAAGTCAATACAGCTTCAGATGCACCCCCTTACTTAGCTGTGCTTAGCTAAGTTTATCTGTGTGCCATAGGGCTTCAATGGGCTTGCAACATACCTGACATACACATTTTTCATATCTGTTGTTCCTCCTAGTTACATGATCATGCTATATCACCTACATGGTTAGGTGCAATTTGGTACTTAGAAGATTTTTGTGATTCAGTAAATATTCCCTCATTTGCATACCACGCTGCCTTAGTCTATAGTTACTCCACTACCACAGAGCCTTTCCCCTTAGCAATCACTGTTCCCTGGTATTGTATTCATTCTGCATGCCTAGACTATAATGGCAAAATGCAGATTTCCCTTAAAATTGAGCTTTCACTTTTTTTTTATTTTTGGCACGATCTCGAGGGACTTCTATAGTAATGGAACTTTATGAAGTATATTGTAGTAGATAGGATTATACAGGGAGAATGATATGGTATGTTAGAGACTTGTTTAGACTATATTATTGTGTCAAATTGCGTAGATATATTTTTGTAGTATGATGATGAAATCGATGCGTTTCCATTTTGTATATAGATATCATCATCTTTTATATGGATGCTGCAACATGTTTTGACATATGAGTGCATTGTTCTATGCCTTTTGGGGTTTCTTAAGTGTTTACTAAATATTTTACTATATGCTAGACATCATTTATAAATATGTGAGGATGAGTTTGCCATGTCTTGTATTTGCACTGTTTGTTTTTTATATATATATATATATATATATATATATATATATATATATATATATATATATATATATATATATATATATATGTATAGATATATATATATATATATATATATATATATATATATATATATATATATATATATATATATATGGAAATATACATGTACATATGAGTTTTCCGCACACATATACATAGTGTATATATGAACACAGGCTTATATACATGTATAGAAACCGCACAGGAAAGGATAAGGATTTGTCCGATTTTTATATGCGGACTATATACATACGTATATATGCATTTTAAGCTGAGGATTTTTTATATATTATTCTCTGCAGTTATGGCATTATATATTTTTGCATAGAACATGATGTTATATGTTTATAGTGTGCATGTTTGTATGTATATTATTATTATTTGTATGATTATTTAGCTTCTTATATGTTATAGAAGTTTTTTATACTTTATAGAAATGTTTTGCATCTCACAGAAGCTTTTTTGCATGATTTAGTATAATACAATGTAACTGGAATTGCATGGCACTTTGAGTGTAAGCTGATGTGATTAGGATTTAATCAGCATTAATCAGGATTTTATGTTTTTCTATATATATAGAGTAGTAGTGAGATGTATTTTATTGAATGGTCTGATGAAGTAGGAGTCATTCCCATGAAAGCGCTTACCGAATAAACATTTCTACTGTTACAACCTGACTTGACTGCTTCTCCATGTTGTTTATGATCCTTGAATTTTTGTGTGCTATATCTTGTATATTGCCCTCTTCCACCTTTAGTGACCTTACACACAAATATACATGCTTTCTTACACAGTTATATTATGTAGCACAGTGTGGGCAACAGTGACCAGTGATACTTTATTATTCAGATAAACTGCAACACTCATAATCCCCTACAATACCAAGGCGCACGGTACCAGTACAGGTTATATTGGTCTGTATTTCACAGTGTTCATATCTAACATACCTGTGGGAGTAATGTTTGTTAGCACTCCCTGACTGTTAGCACACAAGGTTCCAGATTGTACATTAGTATTATGCACATACATCTCACTCTGTTACTGTTCAAACTCTGACCACAGCTTAACAGGCTGGGGTGTAAATGGGACATACATGGCTTCTGAGTCACATAAGGTATTGGGGAGTTGCTAGTGTGCCAGGTTTGTTGTCATAGATATGTGTCAATCAGTTGTATTTCCTGTTTGATGCCTATACATCTGGGATCATCCCACTGATTTCCCAGGGGGACAGGTTGATAGGCATTAGATATGGGCCACTTTAAAAGACAGTCTGGACATATCTGTACAGTTGTGTTGTATAATTCTGTCTGCAGACCACTACCACTGGCAGGATTCAAACCATGGCTGTCTGTGCTAATAAAACAACAGTTCACATCTCAGTTGCATGTGCTATTCGGGTTTTGTTGTCTGTATTTCCCTGTTTACTGTCTATGTGTCTCTCGGTTGTACTAAATGGCCTCTGGTGATTACACCTGTTGTATACAGGCATTCTTACACATTCACATTATGTTGCATGGTGTGGGTAACAGTACTTAATACTACAGTACTATTACATGATTGCAAATCTACATTACCATATGATACCAGAATATACACATACAGTCCAACAGTTAGACCTGTGTTGTCAGGGTATTACACTTTTATTGCCATACTAACAATATGAGACTCTTCCTGCCATATTATCCAGTGTATGCAGTACTTGCCTTGGACAATGCAGGTTTTATACTAGCAATTACTTTACTACTATTTTTATTTTTATTTCCTATGACAGTAAAAAGCATAAGTATTACTCACCTGCCTCCCATTGCAACCCCATCAGGCGGCAGATATGAGCCTCCTGGTTTGTGGCTCACTCCATTGCAGCTGTGGGGGACATAAGAGGAATATTTAGCCATATCCATCCATAATATACCTGAGCTGGCAATTACTAAAAAGGTAGTGGACTGATACTTACACATGGCTGGGATATCCCCTGATGCTCTAGCCTCTTGGAGCCACTCCTCCAAGAGGTCCCCCTTCTGCCACTTCAGGTTGGCATAGTGGTGCCTTACCTGATCATCAGTTTGGGGTATGCCAGTGGCACTGGTGAGGTCATGGGCGAGATGGTCCCAGGCCTCCACCATATATTCAGAGCCCTGGTACTGGCCCTGCAGCAGTCTCTGTGCATGGTCTTTAACTAGGAGTCCAGCCATGACCTTGGACTCCTGGATGCACCAGCGCTGCACCCGGAAGCGCACTCCTTCTCTGCTTACTGCCATAGTGCCTGCAAGGGGAAGCTATAACCAGTTAGGAGCTGTATTTCTGCCTCTTGGGATTAAGTAGGGCCAATTTCCCACACTTTTCCTCGATTGGCCGGGTTCTTACACTCAGTTAGCTTCTACTTTGCTTAATCTGTGTAGGCAATTCTTAGACCCCACACAAACACACTTAAACATGCTTACTAGTGCTTACATATGCTTATTACTGCTTATCTGTGCTTACACCTGCTTACTACTGCCTTATTCATTATGACACTGACTATTCACATGTGCATTTCCTGCAGTACTCCAATTCATAAATATATGTTATTTAGTGGGTTTTGCAATAAAAATATTGGTTATACCATGCTTTGCCATGTAAAATAGACTGTGCTGCAGTGGGACTCGAACCAGGAATGTCTGCTCGTTAGGCAATTCCTCTTCCCACTACACTATTGCAGTGCTGCTTTGTTTGCATATATCGTCCTTGTTATCATCTTCAGCCTTTTAAGCTGCTTTAACCTTAGCTAAGCAATGGGCACACACGCGCACCTATGGTTAGCTGGACTCAGATTTAAAAAAAATAAATAAAGGGGTTTTGTATTTTGATTTTTATGTCCTGTTGCTGTTGTACACATGGGGGACTGTTGGTAGGGATATGGAGACACCTATGAGTGGTCTCGCTCATTTATTTCCACTTTGTGCTGTTCTACATTGCAGGGGCATGTTTATTCTGAGAGCTCTACTCTCAGACACGCCCCCTGCACTCGTACAAACTCTGTGTAAGCCTAGGAGGTTGGGCAGCGCACCTTCATTAATATACATGGCGCACTGCCGTCCTCCTCCTAAACAGGCACTTCTGTGCAAGACTAAGCTAGTCCTGCACGGAAGATTAGTGAATCTTTTTTTGTTTTATTGTGATTATTAAACATTTTCCTGTGATAACTATAAAGTATATGTTTGAGCTTTTAAAGGAAATTATCAGTTTTATACTTTTGAGTGTTTAACAATAAAGTGATGTTTTGGTCAGGCATACTAAAAAATGTATTTGTGAAATAAATTTAAATTAATAAATGTTAACAAAGCTAAGATCTGCACTAGCAATGAAATGAAAATCATTCCTAATCTGATGGATAAACCTAAATCCATCAGATTATCACTCATACCTTGACAATCCAAAACATCTGAGCTCCATAAATTGAATTATCATATGGTGAATATTTGTAATAGGAATAAGCAATATTTATTTTATTTTGAACTGATATAGTACTATTGAAGATTAGACAGAATTCTAATACAATATAAGTGTCTACTTATTGTATAAGCAATTAATATTTACATGAAAGATAGATGACAAGCAATTCAGTCATAGCAAAGTAGGATGTATCATATATAAACCTCAATAAAAGATTATAGCACACAATTATTTAACATATTCACCCTTACTGATGAAGTATTTCAAAACTTGTTACTTAATATAAATATATGGTAATAATATTTATACCTAATGTTTATAATGCAATGTATTTTACTGGATATATTAGAAGTTATATTTAATTGTTTGCCAGCATTTAAGTAATCACTTTGTTGCTAACTTACTTAAACCATCAAGTTTGTTTTATGTGAACATTGATGAAAGTTAGTACATTTTAATTATCAGTGCATCCCTTTTCCCCACATTTCCTGCAAATAAAGATTTTCATATCTGTCATTTCTTAATAAAAATGAGTGAAATTATAGGTTAAAAACAACAAATTCACTTATTGTGATTAATGATTACAAGTTCCTTTTCCATATATATAAATTGCCATTTTATGGCATATACTGAAAGATTAAATAATAATTAGCAAATGTTAAACTGAGTGATTATTGTCAATTTAATACTATTTGTTCATAATGTGATTGTTACATTCTGTAACATTCCTAGTTCAGGCTTCTCTTGTTTCCTTTGAACAAGTTTGTCAGTTTGATGTCATGTATAAAACATTAGTTACCTTGGTAACAGCTTAAATATTATGTATGGACAGAATGGGTTACAAATTCACAATTCAAGTTAAAGGAACTATATGACTTGTTATGCACATTTACTTATATGTGAAAATCATCGTGCTTCCCCTTGATGTTCAATATAGTGTATGCCATTTATGACAAGTTAAAACAGTAGTGTTATTATACACAAGCCCGTGTTATTAAACTGAGTGTCTGTTGTCAATTTAATACTATTTGTTCAGAATATGATTGTTACATTCTGTGACATTTCAAGTTCAGGCTTCTATTGTTTCTCTTGAACAACTTTGTCAGTTTGATGTCATGTATAAACATTAGTTACCTTGGTAACCGCTTAATTATTATATATGGTCAAGATGGGTTACAAAAACTACAATTCAAGTTAAAGCAATTACATGACTTGTTATGCATATTTACTTAGATAAGAAAATCATCATGCTACCCTCTTGATGTTCAATGTAGTGCATGTCATTTATGACAAGTTAAGACAGTGGTGTTATTATACACAAGGCCATGTTTATAAATCCTGTCTTTAATATCTAAATTCAGCAGCCTGCTTCATCTTATATGATGATTATTTATTTTATGTCTAGATTTACTAAAATCGTGCATTACGTAACTATTGTGTATTTTTTTTTTTTTTGGCTGTTTATAGGTTCATAGGTTCATACTAGGCTATCTGCCCTAGGGCATTTATAAGCCTAGCCACAGTGTGTTTGGCTTTCGCCACCCATTTTAAATAAATTTTGCTATGCCCTTTTTCGAGGTTAGTATTACTGTGCCTCTGTCTAACAGTGACACAGAAGTGATACCCGGGGTAAACCTACTATCTCCCATCCACTCATCAAGATTCCTCTTGAAGAGAGCCAATGAGGGACTCTGCCTAACCTGGACTGGGATTTTATTCCAGAGTAAAAGGAGCCTCTGGGTTATGAATCTGTCCCTCCAGCATGTCCTATTTATTTCAGTGCTGAGGTTCAAGTCTCTCGAGTGCGTAGCTCGATGGGATTTGGATTTTCTGAGGTGCAGCATGTCCATTAATTCCGGGTTGGACATGGCTTTATACGTCAGGCAAAGATCGCCTCTGAGCAGGTGGTATGCCACTGAGTAGAGCTGGAGTTTCTTTAACTGGGCAGCATATGGCATCTGTTTGAGCCCTTTGATCCTCTTGGTGAGGTACCTTTGGGGTCTTTCCAGTTGTTGCAGGTGTCTGGTAAGGTACATCCCAAAAGGGGCATTGTACTCAATTATGGGCCTGATGAGGGATGAGTAAAGCGGCACGATGACCTCCCCTGATCTAGATGTGAATCCCTTCATGATTAGGTGGGCTATATAAAATGTTTTTCTAACCACTTTGGTCACGTGGTTGTCAAATGAGAGATTGCTATCAACTTGGGTCCCCAGGTCCCTAATTACTTCTTCCGTACTTAATGGATTACCACCTATATGGTAATTTGTGGGCACTATGGTTTTGCCAAAGGGGATGACTATACACTTTTTGGCGTTTAGTTTGAGGCCATGGCTCTGGCACCAGTTGTCTGTTTCTATGAGGCCCTTTTGTAGGATGCTTGTGTCGGCTGGAGAGTCGATTATGGTGCCTAGTTAGCAGTCATCTGCGAACTTGGTCAGCCAGAGTCCTTCCATGTTAGCCTGTACCTCCAAGAAATATATACCGAACAAGAGAGGTCCCAGGACTGAGCCTTGTGGGATGCCACTTGTAACTGGTTTGGAGTCTGACATGACTCCAGCAATTCTAACCATGTGGGTTCTGTCCTTGAGCCAGTTTGCAACCCATCTAGTGACATAGGGGTTTATATTTAAGCTGGTGAGCTTATCTATAATGCCCGAGTGGGGTATTATATCGAAGGCTTTTGCAAGATCCAGGTAGGCTGTGTGGACCACCTTCCCCTCGTCAGTGGCCTTGGTGACTGTTTCAAAGAAATCAACCAGGTTTAAGAGGCAGGATCTGCCCTTAACAAAGCCGAACTGGGTAGGATCCAGTGTCTGTAGGTCCCCAATATCTTTATTTATGAGGTCCATGATGATCCTTTCCATAGCTTTGCAGACTAAGCTAGTCAGGCTTATGGGGCAATAGTTTCCAGGATCCGTTGAGGCACCACCTTTGTGGAGAGGGACCACTGTTGCTGTACGCCACTCTTTGGGTACATATCCTGTAGTAAGGCTGAGATTGAACAGTAGTTTTATGTTTGGGTTTAGTTCTTCTTGGAGTTCATGTAGGACACAGCCTGGGACACCTTCTGGTCCCACTGATGCTGTGTTTTTTGCTTTGGAGAGGGCGGCTCTTACCTGAGCATCTGAGATGTCAGGGGGGGCAGCACTCTGCTGGGATATATATTTGCCCTTTTGGTGGGGAAGGGGGGGGGAGTTTGCGCTGAACCTGTCAGCTAGGATGTTGGCAATGTCTGTAGGTTTGGTGTATTTTTTGTCATTTTGGACTAATTCTGAGCATATCTGGGAATTCCCACCCAGGTTCCTAACATAACTAAAGAAAGCCTTGTGATTATCCTTAGTGTCCTGTGCAATTTTTCTCTCGTAGCTGGCCTTAGACGATTTTATGAGTGCCCGTAATTTTTTGCTAATACTGATCAGAGATGCCTTCCCTTTTTGGGATTTTGCTCTATCATGTAGTAGCTTCCTCCTTCTATTGTATAGTTTGTTTATGGCTGGGGTCCACCAGACAGGACGCCTAACTTTGGAGGATTGGGTCTTGGTTTTATTGGGATTGCATGATCCATGCATTCCTGAAGATGTTCATAGAATGCGTTTATAAAGGATTCTGCGGTCTGGGCCATATTTTCCACAGGCCCGGGGGCTTTGAAGGATTCCACATCGGCTTTGAGGAGTGTGAAATTTGCTTTAGAGAAGTTTTTCACTGTGGTTTTCTGGGCAGGGGCTGGGGTCGGGATGTGAATATCTAGTGAGATTAGTTTATGGTCTGATCTTACCAGTGAGGGATACACTTCTGGTCTGGAGCATAGAGTCCCCATGTTGGTGATGATCAGATCCAGTATGTTTTCCCCTCTTGTTGGAGTGGCAACAAGTTGTTCCATAGCATTTGAGTTTATAAATTCTAGGAACATTCAGGCTAGGGTGTTCGAGCTAGAGTAATGCTCCCAATCTATGTTAGGGTAGTTGAAGTCGCCCAATATAATGGTGTTTGGAGAGACCTTCATATTTTCCAGTGTTCTCAGGAAGGCCGAGTGAGGTTCCTGGGTTTGGGAGGGTGGTCTGTAGCAGGCTATAAACTGGAAGGCAGTTTTACCCACTGTTAGTTGCACATGGATAGTCACTGATGCTTCGTGCTGTGCCACCAACCTGGAGGTGTGTTTATCTTTGATGAATATTGATACTCCCCCTCCTTTTGTGGTTCGGTCCAAGTTTTGTGGCCGAAAAACATGGTATGAGGTATAACCTGGTAGTGCTGGGGTGCTCTTGGGAGCCTTGAACCAGGTTTCTGTTACTGCACAGATATTGATGTTCTCCACGCTAAGGAGAGTTTCGAGTGCATGCATCTTGAGGTTTAGACTTCTGGCGTTGAGTAGCATTACTCTTAGTTTCTTATCCCTTATGATACCTATGGAGGTGGGTTTGTCTTTTGAGCCTTGCCTAAAAAAGACACTATGGGGCTGGCAAGAGCCTTTGCCAATATCCGAAAGCCCAGGGTTGACAGGTGCAAGCCGTCCCTAGTGGAAGCATCGTGTCTTGTCGAGCATGTCATCCCAGGCAGACAGGCATTGGATACCCTTTGAATGACACAAATACTTAGGCCAATTGTTGAAATTGATCATCTTGTCTTCATATTGTGGCATCATTCTTGGTGAGGGTAAGATGCTACTCAAGGTCAGGGTCATACCGGCCTGGGCTACATGCTCAGAGATCTCCTCTATGTCTCTTTTCATGCAGTCCAGGGAGGTACATCTCAGGTCATTCACACCAGCATGGACAATGACTGAGTCATATTTATACTTGCCTTTGAGTGACCTGAGTGCTTGTGTTATGTGGTGGATCCTAGTGCCCGACAGGCAGCTCACCGTGACCTTCTCCTTGTTCAGCCTGGTGAGCGGGACGTCAGTGTGCCGGACGATAGAGTCACCTATTACAAGTGTATCAGGTGTGTTGTTTAGCCTTAAGGGCTGTGACTGTTCGGCACACTGGCTTTGTGAGATATGTGCTGCGAGTGTTTTGTTTTGGGGTAGCGTTTGCTTGGGTGTCTGCTTTGGAGGTCTCTGCTGCTTAGGCAGATTTTTATTTAGAGCCTCCGAGTATGTTTTTGTGTGTTTATGTGTTTGGTTTGCTGTCGTGGTAGGTCTATGTGAGACTGGAACTGTAGTGAGTGTGGTTTCCTTCTCCTCCTGACTGGTTACGCCAGTACTGAGTTGAGAGAGCTTAGCCTCCAGTTTGGCTATATGGTTGCATCTCTCACATGTGTTGGAATTTGTTGGGAGGAGGAGAGGGTTGTCTGTGTACATGAGGCAGTTGTAACATTGCCTCAAGATTCCCAGATTCACCAGCTGGACCGGAGAGGAGATTGACAACTGACCTTTGGACATGCTAGAATAGTATTGGGAATTCCTTTATAATTGAAAAAAGGGCCAATGGGGAACAAAGTACTCAAGGGGAGTTTGTGAGGGTGTAGTGCTTTTAATTTTTTAGTGCTGACACATATAATTGCTATAGTGAACAAGTGTCAGGCTTTAGAGTGGGAATAGGGTGTTTATTATGAGAACTAGATCAGTTCTAAGGGAAAAAGTGAAGTGCAGACTTTGTGGAGCCGAGAATGGTTTAAACCCAATTAAGCAGCGCTGCCCGATGCTGCACTATGCGCAAAATCGCGCAAAGACGCGCTAAAGTGGGCTTTATACAGGGGGACTTGAAAGAGCTAGAAATTGGCCCAAAACGGCCAATAGACTACCAGATTCTTGTGCTGGGAACACTCCTCCAGGGATAGATAGACTGCTCTAAGCTCCCCACTGTCACTGGTGAACAAAGAAGCTTCCCTTTATCCAAGAAAGGAAATGGGCAACGCAGGAACTTTCCAAAGGTCCAGAATACAGCAAAGCCTGTATTTGGACTACTCTAGGTCAGGAAAGATGGGAAACAAGGATAATGCAACAAACAGGACAAACTTTAAAGTACAAGCGCAAAAGTGCGCTAAAACTGGCTTTAAAGCAGGGGGATAGAAAGAGATAGGAAATACAGGTTACTGGCTGGAACCACTCCTCAAGGGGCAGATAGGCTGCTCAGAGCTCCCCACTCTCACTGGTGAACAAAGATGCTTCCTCCTATCCATATAAGGATATGGGCAACACAGGAACTATGACACAGCCCAGAGATCAGCAATACTTGAAGACTGGACTATTCTAGTTCAGTAAAGATGGGAAACAAGGATTTTTTTTTTTTACAAAGTAGCAGAAATTAGGTACAGAAACACAGTAAATGCTTTAATTCTGCTAGCACACTTGAGTGTGTAGCCTACCAGTTAAACTAAGCAAAAACAAACTTTAAAAGTGCAAAAAAAACTCAGAAATACCTGCAGGAATGCAATAAAACAACTTTGCAGAGCTTATTTAGTTAAAGAAACAGAGAAGTCTATATATACAGAAAAACAGCTAAAACACACAAACACTTCAGATGCAGTGCAAGCTAGAGCACTTGAGTTGTAGCAATATTAAGGCAATTACAGTTATAATAAATGCTCTGAAATATACTCTATATTTCCAAAATGTTTGAGAAGCACAGTCAGAACACAAGGAGGTACAGGAAAAAAAAAAAAGTTTTTTTTTTTTTGAAAGGGAAAAGGGAGAAACAGAAGGCCTTATCGGATGTTCTCTCTGTACAAGGTAGAATGAGCTAATGACACTAGACTGGGAGGAGTGTCACAGATCAGATTTACAGTAGGGGCGGGCAACTGCAAAGCCACCAAGTATAGCCTGCAGCCAGTAGCACTAGAGAAAGCCACAAACAGATAAAGATTTGTAAAGATACAGAATGCTTTTAACTACTTTAAATGCTTTGATGCTGTTGCTTAGTTATTTGAGAGACCACAAGCTGTAATGCTTTAAATTATGAGATCCTTCTAGTTTTTTATTTGTTATAAGTATATTGCCTTACTTACATACACACACATATCAGTACTTCAAGCACGGGCAACAATGCCCATCCAGTTTTGCCAGAATACCATTCACTACTTCATGTTGTGTGTTCCCAGGCTGTTCTTAAAATATCCAAACCAATATTTGTCCTGTTCCATTTTATCAGCCTGTTCCATGCAGTGGCCACTCTGCCAGTGAACCACTCAACACACCTTCCATTCCCACAGATATTTCCATGAAGGAAATCTAATGACTCTCTAGTAGTTCCCAGCAACTCCAAACACCCCTAGAATCAGCTATCCCCATATGTCCAACACGACCAAGCAAGCTCACCTCCCAGACCACTTTAAAGGGTACTGCAAAAGACCAAGTGCTCTTTGTCTTTCGCAATAACTCAGACTTCCACTCTTATGTAAGTCCTTAATGTGTTCAGACCAAAATACATTTTAAATATAAAACTGCACTTATTATTTATTTATTTATTTTTATCAAGAATCAACTTAATGAGCTAAACGAAGTGTTGGGCGACCATCAATAGTGTACATGTGGTTTAAAACAATCCTTTTATTATATATATTTTTTTTTAAACCAAAAACTTCATTGCTGAGGATCATCTCGGAGGCTCCTCAGAGCTGTTAAGCATTATAGTCACTCTATCTCCGCTATCATAGCAACCTGGGAGCGTATGTTTCTGTTAGTATGTCTGTGTACTGCATACCAGAGGCCTGCGATGCACCTTAAGCAAAGCTTCACTTCTCTGCAACTTCAAGCCTAAATTCCCCTCCCTTTCAGTGAGGCAGCAGCCAGGAAAAGAACTGAGAGCAAACAGATAAAAAAAAAAACAACCTCCCAACAAGCTGCCACAAGAGATAACACATTCTTCCAGCCTTCCCACCTCTCACTCAGCAGATGTGTAAACAAACTATTGTCTGTCAAAATATTCCAAATCATAGTTTTATCCACCCCATCCACTGGATCCAGGCTAAAACACAAAATGTCTCTTCCTAATATACAAGCATCAGTAAACCTCGATCACAAGTTGCAACCCACAGCTTCCTAGAGACAAAAACGGCAGCATACAACAGCTGCCAGAAAACCTGCATCCACACACACCAATCAAACAGCACTTGAAGCTATGATACCTGCCATAATTGATATTAACTATGTTTAGACAGAATAATAATGACATTTGTACTAGCTGCCAGACACGGCTGCATCCACGCACACCATATCAGGATTGATCAAACAGCACTAGCAGCTGTGATACCTGCCATAATTGATATTAACTATATTTAGACAGAATAATAATGACATTTGTGCTAAGAGCTTGCTACTATTATTTAACAAGGATATACATGACATTTCTAAATCATACTTTAACTGAAGAAGGCATTAGTCTCCATGACAGCATTTTTTTTTCAAAACACTACTGTTACTGCTATTATATATGATGTTAATTTGTTACATTTCAGTCTGAACTCTGATGAATGGTACCTTGTCGAATTAGTTAATTAATTACTTAAATTATTATAAGTAAAAACAATGAAAAATTAACAAGATAAGTATTCATTGAGTTCAAGTAGAGGAATGGAAACTTCAATGTTTACATTATATGTTGCTTAGTTTGGATTATATATAATGTAAATAGTAACCTGTCATGACCTACCTTTGTTTGTGAAGAATTATTGGACTCTTTGAACATTCTGAATAAATCGTTACTGTTTCTCAGTTGTTTAAGAAACCCTCCTTTTTTTATATAAAAACAGATGACAAGTGATGTACCATATCAGTTGATACTTTGAGAGATGTAGATGTAAGAGTTATATTTTGGGACAGCTATCTTGGAATCAGTTTTTTGTTTCTTCTTTCTAGCATCAATCCAAGGATTTGTTTCTTTTATTCTTTTAAGAGTAAGGGCCAGCCATTCCATTTCTTCTGGGATAGACACTATGTTGTTGCTTTTGATGAATAAAGTAGCTTCTTCTAAGTCATTAAAGGTTCTCATCTCATTGGCAAAAAGTATTTTTATCTTGGCTGGAAAGGCCAGCTGTGCTTTAATGTTGTTTTGTTTCAACAGTTTTATTTTTGGCCAGACTTTTTTCCTTTGTTCTATTATTCTGTAAGAATAATCATTGTCAAACCTTATCAGGCTTTGATTGCATTTTAAGGGTGATTTTCTCCAAGCAGATATTAATATTAGTTCCTTGTCCAGAAATAAAAGAAATTTTATAACTATGGATCTAGGTGGAGTATTTGTTGAGTTAGAATCAGGTTTCCTCAGTGCTCTATGTGCCCTTTCAATTCCAAATGAAAGTCCCTCTTTCAAGTCTAAAAATTTAGGAATCCAGGTTGTTAAGAATTAAATAATGGCTTCTCCTTCAGTGTTTTCAGGCAGACGAAAGATCCCTATGTTGTTTCTCCTTTCCCTGTTTTCTAAGTCATCTGTTTTGTTAAGCAGCCATGTATTCTGTTTAAGCAGAAATAGTTTTTGGAATTCTTCCTCTTTGAGTCTCCCTTCAATGTAATTTACAGAAGTCTCTATATTTATTTTGTATGGTGTTGCTGTAATAGTTCCTTAAGAGTATCAGCCTGTTTTTGAGAATTTAATTTGAGGTTTTCTATATAGTTTTTTAAAGCCATCCATCTTCAAAGATAGTTCCTGTAAGGTAGATGTTATCAATTGCAGTTCTTTTTTTCAAAGCAGCATCTGGATGAGAATTCCTTGAGTTGTTCGTATTTAGTGACTCAAGATATCTCCAAGTTACTTGACAGGAAATTTTTTGTATATCTCCACCAAAATTGATATTTATGTAGTTTAGTAGTTTATCTATATATTTCTGATGTTTTAAACTTGAAAATAATAACATTTTCCTATATTATTATACTAGTTTATGGCGCTCTTAAAATTCACTGCTCTCAGTTGGCCATTTATGCTTCGCCCCGTATGTGGATATATTTGAATTGATTGATGGGAATGGTGCTCATCGACTGACTGAGGCTGAAGCCCAGGGACTAAGGGCTTGCTAGCAACTTTAGCAGCTTTGAGGCAGAACTGGCTAGGAAGGTATAGAGACAGAATGTGGGACAATAGGGTCCTTGATTTTGTAAACAAGTGGTTATCATGGAGAAGGACGTGTCACAAAGTTTACCATTATTGGCTTATTTTATCATGATTAGGGAACACAGAGGATGACAGGAGGCAGTGCCTGTTTATGGTATGACCAGTACTTCAGGAAGTTGAAAGCAATGGATAAAATGCTGAAATGGGAGTCAAGCCATGTTGATTCATGGCTTGGTACTATGGTGGATAAGGTGAGGAGTCAAGGTCAGTCTGACGTAGGCAAGAATGACTATAAAACTGGTAATTTCTGGGCTTTCAGTATTGGTAAATGTACATGGCCAGACTACCATTTTCTGCATACTAGTTCAGTATGCAGAAGTTCCCACAGAGCTATGATATGCTGGTTTAAGGATAGTTTAGAGAGGGTAAGTCAGTTAGACTATGGTATGCCTATTGTACTGTGCTAATTAGTGTTATAGACTGGGAGAATTTTTGCGGACTTAGGGGTCAGCTAGCATTTTGAGAGCACCCAAGGAGGTTAATGTATGCATTCTCCCATTAATTTTGGTGTTTTTGCGGCTTTATTGTGAGAGTATCCCAATTGTGCAAAGGCAGAAGAACCAATCACAGGTTTTAATTCGGGTTTTGGAATAAAATCTTGAGATGGAGGTAGTCAGGCGATTCCTAAGAACGTGAAATCGATAAGAGCAAAGGAGGAAGGGGATGCTGTTTTGTTTTGTAAGGAAGTGGAAACAGGTCGGGTGTTAGGTCCTTTCAAAATTCTGGGTGGCACAGTGGTGCAGCAGGAGCATTGTTGCCTCACAGCAAGAGGTGCTCCGGTTCCATTCCCAGTAGGAGTGCCTTCTGTGCGGAGTCTGCATGTCCTCCCTCCATTCATGTGGGTTTTCTTTGGGTGCTCCGGTTTCCTCCCACATTCAAAGACATGTGGCTGGAGTGTTTTTCCCTGGGCCTCCGCTGAAATTGGTTACATTCCAAGTCAGACTTTCCCTGTTAACAAATGTTAAATAAATAAATTCTACCATTTAAGCATTAACACAGTTTACAATTTCCCCATTAGGGCTGACACCTAAGAAGTGTGAGCATGAACATCCTTTGTCTTTTTCTGAGGGTGGATCTGTTAATAATCACATTAACAGGAAAGATGCAAAGGTGTATTATGTGTTATTGGATGATGTGGTTTGTATCATTTAAGCTTGTGTAGACCCATGGTTAGTTAAGTTAGATTCTGAGGCTGCATTCCATTTGTTACCCATTAAGGAAGTGGATTGGCCATTTTAGGGCATGTGTTTAGTGAGTAAGTTTTATTTTGATACAGCAATGCCAATGAGGTGTGCAGTAGCAAGTGCAACATTTGAGAAATTTAACATGGCTTTGCAGTGGACATGGCAGCAGTGGTCCTCAAGGCAGTGGCTGGTGTATTACATGTTTTTTGCTAATTGGGGAAGGTCAACCAGAAATCAGTGAAGTGAAGCATACATTTATAGAGCTGTGCAGAGAATTAAGCATGGCAATATCTAGGGATAAGGTAGAGGGACCATCGTAAAGGTTAAAGTTTTGCAGGTTAGAAGCTGATGTGGTACAAGGCTTATTTTGTTTGCCTTTAGATAAAGTTAACAAACTGAGAAAGGGAGAGGGACATAGATAAAGAGAGAGAGGGAGAGAGATAGAGAAAGAGGCCTAGTTGCATGGCAAGGAAGAGTAAAACAAGGGTGAGAAATGTTATGGAATATTTGGGTGTATAACATTTTTTTATTTAGAGCGATTGGTCCAGAAAAGACTTTCAATAGATCATTGGCTAATTTGTCGGTGGGGGCATAGTGAGCATCATAGAGGGACTTTAACAAGAATCATTAAACAGGATGTTGATATCTGGTTGATATTTCTTGAGGATTTCAATGACATTTCTCTTTGGCCAGATGACTGGGTGTCATCAGAGGAGCTGCATTTATTTACTGATGCAGATGGGTATGTAGGAAGGGAACTGTAATTTTTACAGCACAATGGTTTGCCATTGAATGGCCAGGATGCTTGTCAGAGGAATAGAAAAAGGACATAGCATTTTTAGATGTGATGCTGATTTGGATAGTGGTGGTGGTGTGCAAAGATTGCTATAGACATAAGAAAGTGATATTTTGCACGGATATTGAGGCAGTAGTGTAGCTACTGGTCAGGAATACTGCAAAGTCTGTTTATGTGAAATTGCTGTTATGGAAGATAGTTTTTGTTTTGTTTGAGAATTAACATGTCATTTTCAGGCAGACGTATACCAGGAAAAGTGAATGTTTTAACTAATAGCCTTTCTCATTTTCAGTTGACCATGTTACATTTGATGTCTCCAAATGTAGTATTACAGTCAGTGGCAGTTTCCAACAGTGTGGAAGATTGGCAGAATGTAGCAGAATGACCATTATCACTGTCTTGTTCTATGCCTGTGAGAAAGGTGTATAGCTCATCTATCTTTATTTTATGACTTTTAGGCAGCACCTCCCTATAGAGCAAAGGGGTGTCAATAAAGTTAGTGTCAGTATTTGCTTTACAGGTGGGAGCTGAGGAATGGTTAAAGTGCATACAGTAGCTTTTGATGCTATGGCAAGTCCGATGGGCTTGCCTGATGTTACTAAACATTGGGGAGTGTTGCAAATGTTGAAATGTTGGGAGAAGGTTAAGGCAGCTGGTTTAGATAAAAAGCATCAGTAGGGTAACTTACTATTGAGAGCTGTTTTGATTGGTTTTTGAGTGGATGTCCCCATTCAAAGAGAATGTGTGTTACGGTTGGTGCCATTGATGAACCCTTTTGGAACATAGAGGGCTCTGGTACACATCATCAATGACACTGACTTCTGATTTCCAAAATGGCCACTAATACATGTAGATTAGATAAAGTAGACATTATTTCTAGCATCATATTGCAATTGAAAATCCTCGTCACTGACAAATATTTGTGTACAAAAAAGCCAACTTTCTTATTTATCATTCTGCATATTGTATACATTTATGACTCATGCTACCATGTTTGCTTTCATCATTTGCATTCACAGTAGCTCTGCTTGCCATATTTACATTGATTTGCTTATTATTCTACAATTATTTGCATGCTATGCATATCATTCTATTTTTTTATGCTAGAGCGATCACTCTACAAGTATATCTGCGTTGTTTCACCTTGCATGCCTCCACCAGCTGTGCTGTTTCACTTATCATGGTGCACTGTCAACTATATTTTGTTATTCTTATTTAGTGTTGCTATGTCTAAGGCCATTTCTTTCATGTCAAATTTCCTGTGCAGCACATCTATTTATGCTTTTCTGTAAATGTTAGTGAAGACTAATAAAGATATTTTTGAATCTTAAGTATGTAAAAATGATATACAACAATGGATGGCTCATTCTTTCTTGTATGTAAAAGCATTCATTGTTGGTCTGTAATAAGCTAACGTAATATGTTAATTGTCTCTGGTGCTTTTCTCCCTGGACCTCTGCTTAAAATAGGCACCCAACCAGTCGGACTTTCCCTGTAAGCAAATGTCAAATAAATAATAAATTAATAAATAAATAAATAAATAATAAGTAAAACATATTGATTTATTTTAGATTGCTTGTTCTCAGTGTAAATGGTGGTATTACAATCCCAGATTTTTTTCATGTTTAGTAGCTAATATCTAGAGCATACAGGCATAACAATAATTACAAAGTTATTTTGCTAAGACATCATGGGATAATTTTAAGCTTGTGGCTATAAAGCATATATTAGCACATAAATTACTCCTGAAACAAAGTAACAAAAATATTAATAACCCGAAAATATGGGAAAAGGTTTTTAATATTATATTAGCATAATACTGTTATTAGGAATATATTAAAGTGTGGATGTATATGTGGAGGAAATAATGTTTTGGAACCGTGTATGATTTTTTTTTTTTTTTTTTTTTATTTTATTTATTTAACATTTGTTGACCGGGAATGTCCGACTAGGTTCCACAGAGCCTGTTTTCAGCGGAGGCCCAGGGAGAAATGCTCCAGATGCATGTCTTTGGAATGTGGGAGGAAACCGGAGTACCCGGAGGAAACCCACGCGAACACAGGGAGAACATGCAAACTCCACACAGAAGGCACCCCAGCCGAGAATCGAACCGGAGAGCCTCTTGCTGTGAGGTGACAACGTTAACCGCTGCACCACTGTGCCGCCCATGATATGTATGGACGCAAAGTACTTCTACAAATGTTTTGGCTTTGTTTTTTTTCCCTGGTGTTTTCTTTTTTGGAATAATGATGATTTTCATATGGAAGCATTTCGTGTAGATATTGTATATAGTTTTGATAGTAATAGTAGTGAATTATGTGTGTGATTTTTATTGTATACGGAAAATATATATCAATAAAAATTTATTATGGAAAAAGAAAACAAAGTTATTTTGCTAAAAGCAGGTGTATGTCTACAGGGTGGCCACATTGGTGCAGCGGTTAGCGTTGCCGCCTCACAGCAAGAAGTTCTCCGGTTCGATTCTCGGCTGGGGTTCCTTCTATGCAGAGTCTGCATGTCCTCTCTGTGGTCACGTGGGTTTTCTCCGGGTGCAAAGGTTTCCTCCCACATCCCAAAGACATGCTGCAGGTGGATTGGACACTCTAAATTGGCCCTAGGTGTGAGTGTGCCTTCTGTGGAAAGTTGGGCACCGGGCTGGCAACTCGACACCATAAAACTCCATTGCCAATCATGAACAGACAGGTGATCTGCTGTGGCAACCCCTAACCGGAAAAAAGAAGAAGAAGAAGGTGTATTTCTACAGATTTCTGGTGCTGTTAAAGTGTTAAAGATGGTTAAGGGTTGGGTCATAAGAATGGGAGGAAATGAGGTAAAGAAGAAGTAAAGAAGGGATTAAATAGAGGGAGGAGAATTATATAAGGCTATTTAGGAAGGTGACTGTAGGAGAGATGGCTTGGATCAGTCATGTGGGTTGTACACCCTGATGTACCCTCACCTAGGTCCTTGGTGACTGCCTCGGAAATGTTCACCACATGTAACAGTCATGCTCCCTCTCTCACACATCCAAACTGTGTACAGTCACCTGTGTGTAGATCACATATATGTCTGCTGATCAGCTCCTTGATGATTGTCTCTATGGGCATACAGATATGGATACTCAGACAAAGAGGTGCATAGTTATGTCAGTCAGTGGATGTACCACCTCTGTGCAAGGGTATAACAGTTGTCATTGTCCACTCAGCTGGTGTGCAGCCAGTGGTGTCAGTATGATTTCAAGGGTTTCCCAATGGTGTTATTAATCCTTCTCAGATCACATGTGGGATGCAGCCTGGACTGTTAGCATGTACATCCATTGAGAGGCCAGGTACGAACTGCTCTGTAAATATGGAAGTTATGGGACAGGTTGTAGGAATGTCATATGTCACATGTGGTGGGGACAAGGGAGTGTAGTTGATGCAAACAGTGTGGGAGCAGAGGTTAGCTATGAGTACAGACCCATCATATATGACATCATGATGTATGAGGTCACTGACAATCTGGGCCTGTCCTTTGAGGTCACACATGTAACTACACTTTGCATTGCAGTTCTGCTTTGTGTGGGTGGCTAATTTTGTCATTTACCATGTCTACACAACATCACAACAACACTATGTGCTTCTTTTAGCTGAGGACATAGTGCCTCCATGTTGGGGGGGGGCACCCTCACCCTAACTGTCACACAGCAGTGTCCATCTGTTATTGTACAGCCTGCTAATGGCAGCTGTCCACCAGTCAGGTTTGCTGAGCCATGATGAGCCTGTGTTCCTCCTGTCATGTAGAACTGAGTTTATGCAGTTGCAATGCTGCTGACATACTGCATGGGTGTAAAGCTCTGCATACTTGCCTGTCCCATGTTAAGGGGTGGTGCAGTCATGTGATGTCAACCATCCCACACTAGGTAATAAATGGTTTTCTGGACATATATGTCTGTATTGTCAGCAAAGGTGGTACGTGCTGGTAGTTCTAAGGAAACTGATCTGTGACCAGATCTCACCAGGGAGGACTTCAGATTGGTGAGCTGTAGTGGTCACCCATATTGGTACACATATGATGCAATACGTTGGTTTCCTGTGTGGGGATGTCACAGCTCTGCTACAGGGCATTGTAGGTAAGGACCTGGACCATCCTTTGAGCAAATAAGACACAGCATGACTACAAAACACAGGGTTTACATATTACACTTCCCCAATGTGTTTGTCTATGCTCTGTAATGACACCTTGCATGACTCTCTTCTTGCAACATGCTGGAAACAACTGCAATACTTATTTGTACAGGGGGCAACCAGCATGTAGTGCCAAGCGGTGTCCCCAGATCGCTGAGTCATGTCAGCTGAAATGCCATAGTAGGAGTTAGCATGGATACGAGCACTAACACTGTCATACACCTACTGACACAGGACCAAACACTTACTTTTGCTCAAGGCCCGATAATGCCTACTGACTGTAACTGGCAATGGATGTCAGACATATGTCTCATTCCACCAAACCATGGCCTGACAACGTGTATGACAATATTTAGCCAAAAGGCCTTGCTGGAAACTATGTACGTCATGTACAGAGTGTTATGTCAGCTGGTAGATAGGCAAGTGTCCGACAGTCATACTCTGGAAAGATAGCATTGGGAGCCCTACACTGCAATGATGACAGTCACCAATGGAGTTCACCATCCTCCATTACCGGCATATTCTGTCTACTTATTCCCACTCCACAGTCACAGCCACTGTCAGTGACCTCTGACTGAGTACATTAGCAGGTGACTGCATATTAGGAGCTGTCACAGAATCCCACACAGAACCAACAGTTATCTAGAATGGACTAAGACACAGCTAGCTGTTGTGTGAGCCACTGACAATGACTAAATGCCAACAACTGCACAATACTATCTTGTGGGAAATCATCCACCTCTACTAAATATTGTAGTCCCCACACACCACACACAGCTGAGCCATTACACATGGAGTTATGGACACAGAGAACAATGTAGCCATTGACTTTCACTATTCGGCAAGATGTGAGGATGCATTCACTGTTTTACAACCTATACTGACAGGTTTGGGAAGTAAATCCCAGACTGCCGCTGCTATACTAAATGTGGTAGTCATCATATCAATCATTGTGTGTAATGGCACCCTTGCTATGTAACTACACAGGTATATCATACAACTGTAGCAGTCACACAGGTTCCATGGTACACCAATACACAGTGTAGATAACATGTCCTATGGAGCCTGTGTCATGACTGCATGTAATCTGTCTCCTAAATGCTTTGGAGGGGATGTGTATGGCTCCATACAGGGAGGTGTCAGATCCCACTGTGTACCTCCCATGTATATATGACAGGACTAACACATGTCTTACCTGTTCTACATGCCTACAGCATCACTGTGGTATACATATTACATGCTGGAGAGACAGGTATATAACACAAACAGTACACCATACATGAAACAGGCCCCCTATACATGTGAACCATGCACCTGCTGTGACACACATAACATGCAGGCTACACAATGGGATGCAGAACACGACAATCATAACTGGTGTCGGGCACCTGTCTGTACTGGACACAGGTTATTTGTAGACAGGTCATCTCTGTCACCACAGCTTGCAGATGAGTTAGTCCCTAAAACTCTGATCTTATGACAGTTATTAAGGGTAGTAGACCTTTTCATCGATTAAGTATGCATGGGTATGCTGAATGATGCCATTGTTCTTGTTAGCCTGTTATACACATGTGAACCTATGGAACCATGCACTTATAGTGCTCTACCTTGCTGAAGGCATATTTCTGCTGTGCTGACATGCCATCCTCTGCTGCTTTATTGCCTCTGTTTTTCCATAAGTTATCCCAACAGACTCTTGAAACAAAAACATAAACAGGTCCGAGACACACCTGTTATTGTTTAACTATACAGCCATTACAACATCATACATAAGGTACACAAAAGTATATGGCATCCTCATGACAAATACCAGCATACAGTATTTGTCTGTAACTACTACAAGTGGAACGTTAACTGATATAGTCACCCTGTGCATCAAACACATAGCTTCATTTCCATGCATTGATGGCTAGGACAACAGGAATGTGGCACAGGGATCATCATTTGCACAGGTGCGTTGTGTGGGGGTGCAAGAGGCCTAGGCTGACCCAAATGGTTGACAGCATGTGTGTGTGTGTGAGTCAGGAAGGGAATCAGGTAAGAGGGACCATATAAAGGTGTTGTGTGTGTCTGTAGGTCACCTGCATTTGACAATGGTGTGTGTGTGTGTGTGTGTGTGTGTGTGTGTGTGTGTGTGTGTGTGTGTGTACACATTCAAGCTCAATGCTAGCCCTGCATTTGTGTATGTTGGATGTCTTTGGACCATATATGGTAGAGTTGACAGTTCACCATCTCCAGCCCTGAACACGGGAGCTGGCTCTGCCAGAAGCTGCACTGGCACCTCCATGCCCCAGGTCAGAAGTGGTGCTAGTACCTGACGGTGACTGCTGTCTGCTGGGAACATGTTACCCATGTTAATGTCCAGGACCACAAGCCCATGGCCTGCCACACTGTGGTGTGGACAGCACACTACCTGTGTAGCTCTGGATGTACTGCCACTATGGGAGCATGATTATGCATGGCCATGTGGACTCTCAACAGATGAGGTTGCTGACCAACGTTCACAAGTCTGATGCTCAACTCTAACCACACATTCCAACATAATGTGCAGTCCAAGACAGACACTGTCTCAGCCCACCTTCTGTCCACAGCATCAGTGGACTGATTCAGCGTGTCCCCAATGCAGTGCAGGCAGTCACAGATGTCAGATCCTAAGCATACATCTGATATTCTGTTCAGAATGTGCCTCCATGATGGCCCAAAACATGTGCCAAGTGACCCCTGTCAATTAGCTTGTGTAGGACCGCACCAGCTCTCTGGCTATGGCCAGTATTTACACTCACTAGAGCCATAGTTTCCACACTTTTCTGTTTAATGTCCCAACCCGCTGACTGTCCAATATCTGTTGCTTCTGGAGACTGGGTATGTGTGGGCATACTGACTGTGTGTGATGACAATGAGGGCAGAAGAGGGATGTCAACCTCTGGGACAGATTCACCCCCAAAACCCCCACCTGTGCCTCACTGTGACCACCATCATCATCAGAGTCTTAGGAGACACTAACATTAGATTGTGTTGGGGATAGACACCAACCCCCCCCCCCAATCACCTGTGATAAGAAAATAAAATGCAGTACATTAATACCTGCACTACTATGCTCTGCAGTACTATGTTGTGACATATGTAAGGCTCTATACACTGTTGTCACGATGGCAGACTTGTTGAAAACCCAACCTCATATAGTAGCACATGAATACAGTCCTCTTCCCACTAACAGCTGTAGTTACTTGAAAATAACATCTCATTAACTGCAATATTATCAGCAACAGTGAGGTACACCACTGACATTTGTGTAGACTCTGCACAGTTGACCCATATGACACACTGTAGTGTCCATATCATCACATCTATCTGTGGGGTCACACCTACAAGGCATAGGTATGAGTCTAACGTGTAAAGTCAGCATATAGGTGTGCAGTTGGCAATCATGCCAACAGTACAGCAATGCTGGCAGCAGGCCTGGGATGACAGCCTAGGATTACACTGCCGTAAACCTACATCTATAGCAAAACAGTGTCATGCTTACCAGGAGCAGGACCACAGGCTTATCCAATACCTGATAGACCTGTAAAAAGATGAAGGAGAGGTCATATCAGCACCACCGCATGTTCCATCACCACAATGTAATGCATCCATATATCTCACATTTACAGTAGTTACTGTGTCAGTTGGTATATTGGTCAAAATCTGATCATGACAGTCAGACGGGTCTATATTAGAACATCAAAGTTTCAAAACTTTGAATGTTCTAATATCGACCCCTATTCAGCAAAAGCTGAAAATATCGAAGCTACAGAAAACCGAATGTTTTCATAGGGAAATAATTTGGTTGTCCGTTTCTATTGCTTCAGTATTTTCAGCGCTGTGTTGGAAAGTTATGGGTCGGGTTCAGGTATGTGTGCGATTGAGTGTGGGTTAGGTTAGTTAGGGTGCAGGTTAGGTATGTGTGCGATTGTGTGGACATGAGGGTTAAGGCAGGTTAGGTGAGTTAGGGTTAGGGCGTGGGTTAGGTATGTGTGCGATTGTATGGACGTGAGGGTTACGGCGGGTTAGGTGAGTTAGTGTTAGGGCATGGGTCAGGTAAATGTGCGACTGTGTGGATATGAGGGTTAGGGCGGGGTAGGTGAGTTAGGGTTAGGGCATGGGTGAGGTGAGTGTGCGATAGTGATGGACCTTAGGGTTAGGGTTTGGGTTAAGATAAGTGGATAGTTAGTGGTGTATGTATAGTTTAGTGTAGGGTTAGATGTAAGATTTTAGGTGTATGTGTGTGGATTGCTGTTTGTTTGGTATGCTTGTGTTGTGTGTATGTGTTTAGGAACAGCAAATTTTTTCCCTAGGAAAAAATTTGCTGTTCTTTATGTTCGATGTTTTCAGCTTTCGCTGAATAGGGGTTGATATTAGAACATTCAAAGTTTTGAAACTTCAATGTTCTAATATAGACCCAGTCAGACTGTAGTGATACCCTTCTCCCCCAAAAACTGACAGAGCTGACACCCACATAAGACTCGGTATGCCCTGACATACTGAATGCTACAGTATTGTAATGCTGATCAGACTAAGCTTACCTGCATGCTCCTCTGCTGTGTACACTGTTGCAACCACATCCATGATGTAGGGTGTGATGGATGCCTGGGAATTGTCATGCGTGCCTAGATTTGCCAGGAATTCCTCAGTGGCTGAGAGTGGTTGATCCACTGAAGGCCTTCCACCAGTGACACCACTATTCCTAGCTACATCTGATGCTCCATTGCATGGTGTTGAACCTGCTCATATGTCCTGTTCTGATGACCAGTGGCACTGACGTCATGGACAAGATCAGCACACAATGCCTCACACTGTTCCCTGTTGTGCCTCCCCTGGACAGTAGGAGTTCATAGTGCTGACACAGACCTTCCAGTATTAGCTCATTCTCTGCATCCAGGAAAGCTGCATGGCATCTTGCATACATATTCCCTGAAACACAACAACATGGGAGCATGTCAGGATCACATACATGGATGTCCACTATGTAGAGATACAGCAAGTACAGAACGGCTGGCAATATCTACTGCTTGATCACACATGTCATATTCCACAGTGTGCAGACATACTAAGCATGTGGATACATCAAGGATACTAGTGATAGGCATTCCCATGTATGCCATGACAGATACTGCTATATGTTCATTCAGTCAATACTAGAGTCTATTGTAGTGTGTCCCCAAGGGGCAATCTCCCTGATAATATGTCAAACCAACTATGCCAAATAACAGTGTGCTATTAAGTAAGTGTGTGTACCACTGTAAAGGGACCATTCCACGAGCCCAGTATGCCACATTGACAATACACATTCCACCCTTGATGTCTTGCACATCCTGTGTATGTGTAACAAATCTGGAGATCATTGACATGTCCTTATCACAGATCTAAGAAATGATTAATGCAATAATCCCTATTCCCCATAAGTATCATCTGATGTCTGCATCCTGATGTAAAGAAGATGGTTATATACCTGATGGAGTGCAGTATTCCTCTGCTGATATGTGCTGATAGTTAATGTTTTGCATACATGTGTTCTCTGTGAGGAAAGTCTCATACAGAATGGTTCCCCATAGCCAGCTGCTTGGCCTTTTAACATGCTTCTCATCAGCAGGTGATTGCCTCTTAACCAATCTGTGGTTCTGAAATGCTAATTGCAGACAACACAGCTGATTTTTACTATCAGCCAATCATATACTACCAGAGTACAATATATAAGGCCTTCATGTGAATTAGGGGCCATTTCTGTTATGTTGTGCTGGACATTACTGTGGTGAAAAGACTACTTCATCTCAGAAGGTAGGTCTGTAGCAGCAAATTTTACATAGAGATGGGTGTGCTACAGGCTGCAGCTGCTGCTGCAGGTAATAGTTTTAGGCAGACAATATGAACACTGGAGGACAACAAGCTGTAGGGGTAACTGTGAGTGCTGTGTCAGCCTTGCTGTAGAGGCAGAACCATAGTGAGGCTACCCTTTCCAGTCCAATTAAGGCATGTGTCTAAGGTAAGTATGTTAGGCAACGGTATCAATAACAGTACTAGGCCACATGTTTGTTGTGTTCTTGAGCAAAATGGGGGATAAATATAACAATATATCCACCATTTGGGTGACTGACAGGCCACGTGTTACAGTCTGGTAGTAATTTGGAGCATGTATGAGAACAGTTCTTGTTACAAGCAGGTACTTTAAATGTGTATGTTAGGTGTGCAGCTATGCTAATCAGCAAACTGTGAGTTTGAAAGGATTGTGCGGTGCACTCTGATATTAGTGGCCCTCATTTGCAGACTTGAGTTGAATTTCTCTATAAATGCATATTAATGCATGATGTGACACGTATACTTTTGCTATAGGGATATGTGAAGTGTGTTTCAATCATCAGGCCCGTGTCTTTGATCAATAAACTGCAGACATTTCATTTGATATGCATTATGTGGTAGAGTGCATGACTCAGTCATTATTTCCTGGCTTCACAATACTGTAATTCCACTGCTACACTCCACTGGATTTGAACCCAGGACTGTGTGTGGCCAAATGTACTAGTTGCAAGGCATTTAATATACTGAGCTACTGAGTCACTGCCACAGCAGGTGTATTTGCAAGATATATGTGCACACATACAGGCTGTGACAAACAGTTTCTACATCCATTGGTATGTACATGGCTTTATATGGATGTATTTCTGCACCAGGGTTCCAGTTGAATATATATTTTACCATTAATGCCTTAGCAGGTATTTTTACACATGTTGCTGATAAAAGAGCACATTTATCTGCTATCACAGGCCTCACTTATACTATTGCACCAGAGTCCAAGGTACACTCCCATTTTTTTTCCATTACTTTTTAATCAAGTTTGCACTGCATGGCACGACATGCAGCTCAGCCAAAACATGCTTAATGACTGTAACTGACAATTACTATGTTTTCTTTAAACTACCTGTTTTAAGTAAGAGTTGTGTGATGTGGCAAGTTAATGCAGTGTTCTGCAGGTGTGATGGTCTTGGGTTTTAAATAGGGGACAGGTGTTTATTTTGTAACTGTGCATTACAATTTTAACAACACATATAGTCAATATAGCTCCATTTAGCCGAGGAGCATCTTGCTAAAAAAAAAAAAAATGAAAAGAAAAATTGGGAGATAGGAAAGTGGCAAAATGGGGTGAAAGCAGGGTGCTAAACATAGTGAAAGGCAGGTAGGGATGTGCAGAAAGGGTGTAGGAAAGAGCCATAGATATAATTTTCTTGTACAGCAACAGCTGTGCACTTTGACAGAATTTGTACATGGCTTTGAACTCTCACCCCCAGACAGAGGGGTGAGGAGAACATAACTGCATTGTCAAACCAATTGGATCAAATTATGTGTGTCCAGTGGACACTTGAAATGGAGAGCTATGTATTGGATGATATTTTTTTTGGGACAGGTGCCCATTTTTTTTAAGATGAGAGTGGAATGTCAGGGAGGTAAGTTGGGTAGGTGAGGATGGATTTGCAGACAGAAAAGACAAACAGGACAGCAGACAGGGGTGGTGTGTGACACATGAGAGGGTGAACACCTTGAATAGGGAAGGTGTTGTGGAATTCAATCCCATGTCCCTCCACAAGGTGTCAGTGTGACTCACATCTCTACCTATGGGACTGTCACCACTGCTCCATCACTGCCCCAGGGGTGGCAGTGGTGGAGGTTGAACACCAGGGTGAGGCTGCTCCACCAGGTTGGCCAGCATGTCCTCGATCCAGAGCAGGTGGCTGCCAGAACCATGTTAGACTATCTTATGCATCAAAACTGGCAGCTCAGCCCAGGTAACAAATTCCCCTCCACCATGGCTCCCAGAGGGGTCCTGTCCCCATCCCATGGGGCAGTACTACCCAACACCACAAGACATGCAGGGGCAGCAGAGGGGCCACCACTGGTCTGGGTCCCAGATGTGCTAGGACCCAGTGCCATGGCTGGAAGAGGCAAAGTAGGCAGATCAGACGGAACTGGCCTACCTTGATGTGCTGTGGTAAATGAGGTATAGCAATAAGTTAAGGTTAGTAATAACCAAACCATTGTCAGTATGAACAGAATGGAACATCATATTTATTAATCCAAATACATATTAATGTAGATTATGTTTAACACAACATTAAATAACATAACAGTCAGTATGCTAACAGCACGCCAATAAGAATTAAACTATAAGGGCAACAAAACTGTTAGTTTAAAAAATATATTAATATTGAATCATAATAAAATATAACAATAATAAAGCACATTTACCAAAATATAGTTAGTTTAACAAAATATGTTAACATAAAATCATAATAATCAATAACAATAAGTAAATGAAGATAAGGGGTGGGGAGAGAGAGAGAAAACATTCCATTACTGATATTACAGATTATATCTCTGAAAACACCAATAAATACTCTACAGGTGTGTAGTGTCAGGTTTGAGTACAGTGACTACAGTTCTCCTATAGCTGATGTAGATGTACATACCTCTCAAGCTGTTAGCATGAGTCAGTATGGGCCAAGCAATAACAAATGCAAGTACACAACTACACAGAGCAATTTCACATAATGTGGACTGATATAATTACCAATGTGTTCTGTAAGCGGATTTGGTAAGACATTGCATTACAAGTAATCATTTGTCTGGTTATCCTTTGACAGATGGATTAGGCAGTTTTAATTACATTATGAGAAATTGTAACACTTGAGAGGCATGGTTGTGTACAGTATATAAACTAGACAGCCATCATACCTTAGTTGACAGGCAATGGAATAGAACCCAATACCTGTGACTGCAGGGGACATCTGCAAATAATCTAGCAACTTAATACAGACATGCAAGGAATACAGCCATACTGGAAACAGTTAGACCAATTTATTTAGGAATCAACAATGCTGCTTAACACTTTATTAATACTGCTGATAAGTGTCTGTGAAATCTAAAGGCAATATCTGCTCATAACATGGGCTACCTCAACTATATACCTTTTTTTCCTGGAGTGGGAGAAAAATGAGAGAACTATGTGACTGCTATTGGCCTGGAGACAACCTTGAGCTATACTATGAGTTAAGCAACACATGTTACAGGACATTCATTTTGCATTCTAGAACTATTACAGTGGTATTCTTGACTGCAGTGCCAGTAGAACAAACATGCATGGAATACAGCCTTACTGCATATATTAAGACAGATTTACTTAGGAATCAACAATGCTGCTTAAGACTTTATTTGTATTGCTGATAAATTTCTGTGAAGTCCACACACAATATCCACCCATAGAGTGGGCTACCTCAGCCATGTACCTTTATTACCTGGAGTAGAAGGAACAGAGAGCATTATGTGACTGATATTGATCTGGAGACAGCCCTGGACTACAATATGTGTTGAGCAATATAGTTTGCAGGCCATTAGATTTGCATTCTGCAGCTATTACAGTGTTACATTTGACTGTAGCAACCTTACCATAGACAAACAATGCATACAGATGTGCTACAATGGTTATGACAATGCATTTCTTCTGTACACCATTTTGCTTACTGTTATTGGTATTGTTTATTATTTATTGCAATACAGTTGTTATTGTTCATTTATTGCACTACAGCTCTAATTGTCCATTTATTGCACTACAGTTCTACTTGCCCATTTATTGCTCTACAATTCTTATTGTGTATACTTTATTGCGGTAAATTCTTTACTCTTTCTTGCTTATTGCACTACAGCTAGCATAGTAAATCCATACTTACCACACTCACTGCGCAGCCTGGCCAGGCATCTTGCATGGGACTCAACATTGCAAGTCCTCTCAGCTGCAGCTGTTGGGAGGGAAGCACACCATTATGAGTACCAGTTTTGGAGCCATTCAGCTTCCAGTTTGGTTAAACAGTGGAAAACATGCTTACATATTTGTGGGCATGCCCAGCTCTTGCCTCTTAGACCCAAGTGTTCAAGGTTCTACTCTTTCTCCTCTTCAGGTTGTCATAATTATGGCGACACTGCTCACCAGGTGCAGTGGATACCAGTACCACTGGTAAGTTCCCTGGCCACCTGAAATCAGGCCTCTTCCTTACATTTCAAGCCCTGGAAACTGCCTTGCATCAGCCTGAGTTCATGATTCTTTACCAGTAGCCCAACAAAAACCCTAGACTCCTGCACATCCCATCTCTGTGACCTAAAACATGCACCCTCTCCAACACTGCCTGGCATATTAGCAGATAAGCAAACTTCAAAGAATGGTGCAGAATTACTGCCTATTGCACCAATATAGGCTGTTTTTCCACCCTTACGTGTCATTTAACAGCATTCAAAAAAGTGCGGTGTTGCTTTGCAGTGTGCAAACCAGCTAAGCAGAGCTAAGCATGTAAAAACTTGCATAACCATGTTTTTAGTGAAGCTTAACACCACACAAATGGTAGTAGTCATTAGCATGTTTAAGCACTGCTCAGCACAGCACAGCAGTGCCATATTTCACAATTTTGTTTTTAAAATTAAACATAAATATTAAATTATACATATCTTATGACTGCTATGGACTCAAACCCAGGACCTACTAAGCATTAGGCTGTAACTCTACCCATTTAGTTACTTGGATATTATGGAAACTAGTATACCTTCACATATACTACTGGTCTACCTGTTAGCATTGCTGAGCACTGCACAATGCCATGCAAACATGCTTAAACAAACCCAGAAATTAATAATTAATTACATCTGGTTTCTGTTTTTAGATGTCTGGCAGGTGTCGTCTCTAAGTGCTGCTCGGCTCTGCGGCACTCAGCACTGTGCTACACCAATGGCAATTAAGAAAAAAAAGAAAAAAAAATAATTATGATAATTAATTACATCTAATTTCTATTTCTAGATGTGTAGCAGGTGTCAGCTGTCTGTATGTGAGCACAGCTTGGCATTGCTGTGCTCCCCAATGCACAAACCTACAGTGAGGAAAAAAAAAAGAAAACATTTATAACAACCAAATATTACACATTTACAATTCACAGCATTTCAAGGGTAGTGGGAAGCATTACAGGAAGCCGCACTCTGTACATAACATCCGACCAGACATCCATAACTACAGGCAGTCTCTACACTTTTCC
>NC_056729.1:1890277808-1890335308 GCF_019279795.1 Protopterus annectens
CATCGCACTACATTGGGGAAATGGAGAGTTGCCCAATACACATACACACACCAACTCCAACATCGCACTACATTGGGGAAATGGAGAGTTGCCCAATCTCTACATATGATATGATGAATCGGCTTTCTGCTGTGAAAATGCTTATCATTCTTTTGTTTCAGATTAAAAGTTTTTTATGTTCTCTAAGTACTGCTTTTTTGTTTTATGTCAAATGTTTTCTAAGTTTCTACCATGGCGGTTGAGATCTTTCTATTACAGTTTACCATGATCTCACACAGAAAAAAGCCAGCACATTTGATCAGCTAATTTCTGATTTCCTGTACTAACTCTTTCCATTCACTTGAACTGAACAACCGCTGGCAACACCAAAAACGAAAGGATGGTTTCCTGTTACTATAATCCACTACGTTTATTAAAATGTGTCTTTTTCTCTTAGAAAGTAATAAAACGATTAAAAAAACACTTTTGTTTACACAAATGAAATGAATGTAAAACGCTACAAGCGTTTTTCGTTCCGAACAATGTCAGAACTTCTTCAGACAAAAGCTAGCACTACTAAAACTTACATTTAAGTATACATTCCATGAACAAGCACAGGTACTTTGCATTAAATTACTACCATTCAATTCCACTATTTAAAAAGACAGTAGCACTTGTTTCTATTTATGTATGAAAATACCAGTTTAGAGATGTTAAAACACCTGTGTGCATACAAAACCTTATCCTATACTGAATAAAAACTGTATAGTATACACCTAGTGTAAAACATATATGTAATATTAAAACTATTCCATGGCAAATGCAACAACTAAAT
This sequence comes from Protopterus annectens, assembly GCF_019279795.1. NCBI lineage: Eukaryota > Metazoa > Chordata > Ceratodontiformes > Protopteridae > Protopterus > Protopterus annectens. The sequence goes on from NC_056729.1 coordinate 1,890,278,623, forward strand.
GTTTCTTTTACATACAAGTTATTCCTGTGGATAATTCATTCTAAAATAAAAATGTATATTAATTGATAAATATTCTATTCAAATATACTAAATAATTGATTCATAAATAACTTCCAAGAAACTACCATCAATTTCCTGGATGTTGAACTGAGTAAAAATAAGTGTAGATACACGGCAATAATTTTTAGAAAAGACACATATTCTAACAGTTTCCTTCATTTTACTAGTATGCATCCTCGCCACCAAAAGAAATCTGTGGTGAAAGGACCACTGGTCAGGGCAGCGTGGATGGTTACATTAAATGAGGAATTTAAACAGGAATGTGACTTTCTATACCATATGTTTTCCAGTAGGGGTTACCCTGCTTCATTTTTGGATAAGATTTTCCAAGAAGTAGTCGACAAAAGAGAGAAGGGGATATATAAACCAATCTTGGGCAGTGATTTAGGAATGAATACACCAAATATGGCCAATGATTTTGGAGATGGTTTTAACAATACAAATCTTGACATGACTAGTAGTGTAGACCAGGGTGTTGTTAACAGAGTTAACACCAATCAGAATTTTACGATTGCTTTTACTTTCACCTATTGCCCAGAGGCACTGGACATTGGGAAAATAGTGAGAAAATATTGGTGCTATTTATCACTAGATAAGGATCTTTCTAAAATTTTAAATTTTGGCCCTGTAATATCTTATAGAAGAAGTATCAATATGAAAAAAACTCCTTGAAACTAGGACTAAAACTATGAAAACTAAAGGGGGCACTAAGAAATGTGGTGCATGCAATTACTGCAGTTATATAGAAACATCAGATAAGTTTATTATCAGGAAAGAAAGTTATTATGTCAAGGAAATATACAACTGTAACTCTAGGGCTATTGTTTATCTGGCACAGTGTACACAGTGCCCATCATTTTATGTGGGCAAGACAGATAGGCGTTTGCATGATAGGATTTACGAACATACCTATGCAATAGCAAGAAATAAAAACAAAAACGCCTTAGCTAGACACTGTGCTGAAAACCTGGGCCACACATTTAAGTCCATGGTGATTAGTCAAACCAACAAGTCTTTAACAGAATATAACTTTTTGAATGATAATTATTTGAAATTGGAACTTGAGAAAAATGAATTAACCTGGCAATTACGTTTAGCAGCTTACAGGGAGCCAGGTTTGAATGAACTATGTTCAATTGCATGTGTTTTAAAGATCAAAAATCTATTAAGGTAATTTTATTATGTTCATAAGTATTATTTAAAGATTTATGAACTTATATTTAAGCTGGGATATTTAATGAGTGGTAGTATCAATTATTTAGTAAGTTCAAGTGCTTGGTGTTGTGTTCTTGGTTTCCAACTCTTTCCATTCAACAATTATTAAAATTAAACTAACTGTCTGTAATCTATGTCTATCTTTGTGTGTGTGTGTGTGTGTGTGTGTGTGTGTGTGTGTGTGTGTGTGTGTGTGTGTGTGTGTGTGTGTGTTTGTGTGTATGTTTATATATATAAAAATGTGTGTACTGATATTGATCAAAACCCTCAAATTTCAATATGTACAAAGGGAAACCAAAAAGTCGACTCCACAAACATTGACACATACTATGCATGCACTGGTAAACATTCCACATATACAAAAATTTGCAAACCTCCCCCAAATTAAAACATTGTTTTTTGCAAAGGGATGCTGTGCCCCCACACATCCTGCTAATTATATATAAAAACTCAGAGATCTCAAGGTCTCAGTGTGTGTGTGTGTGTGTGTGTGTGTGTGTGTGTGTGTGTGTGTGTGTGTGTGTGTGTGTGTGTGTGTATGTTTGTATGTAGTTGTTGAAAATGGTGATTCTTTTACATGTGAAGTGTTTGTGTTTGTCATGGGTGTACGTATGTGTGTAATGGGAGTGTAGGGAGTGTAGCAGTAGGAGTGTTGTTGTTTTTGTGTTAGTGCGACCTCGCAGTTGGTATATATAAGTAACTGGGGTGTGAGGGATGCTGGGGGGCATGCCCCGCTGCTGTAACATATGGTAGTTTATCTGTTTTGAGATTGTTTGTTTTTTTTCTTTTTATGTCGGCGAGGGTTGGATCTTCACTTGTTTTTTTTTGAGATTTTAAATTCGGTATAGCCCATTTTGATTTTGCTGACATTTTGTCGTTCTGGTCTTGGGATACTAAAATTCGATATTTCATTATTTCAAGATTCAGAAGTGTACCCTATATAGCCTAAATAAAAAAAAAATATATAAGGCTTTTAAAAACAAACAAGGCCTAGTGTATTATGTGGCTCTAGAGCTGCACCACCATCAGTTCCCTTATCTGGCCCTGAGGATGACACTATCTAGAAATGTGAAGAAGCATTGCCATTTAGCTTACTCCCCTGAAAGTAGATGCCCTGTCCCTGGATTATTGCCATATCTATTAATTTATGTTTATATTTGCCAAGTTCACTCTTGTAAGACACAAACCATGGGCTAGGTTGCTTTAACAATCTCATCTTTTGGATTTCATAGCCAAATAAATCAGTCACTGTGTATGAATGGTCTCGTCCAGTTCCTGATATGTTAGTCACTTTCCCCAACGTTTTTACTCATAATGACAATGACAATGATACGTCATCAAACGCAAACCCTCATTCTGCTGCTGCCTAGCCAATGAAAGAGACTGCAACCCAGTAACATGTTTTACCCGATATGTTGTACATTATTCACATTTTGGATGTAAACCACATACATTCCATTCCATTATTTAGTCATTTGTTTCAGACATTAAAACCTTTAACTGGGGTATTAATCACAATAATTTCTCTTCTCCCAGAATTACAGATATGCCCATTCCTACACAGTTATCAGCTGATGACAAAACTGACAGGTGTCCCTCAATACTCTAGAGATGCCCGCACCTTTATATGATATAAATATGACACTAAAAAGGACCACAAATAGTAAGACATCATTACAAACATCTCTAAAAGTGTGTATAGTAATGATATAGATTGTCTGTCATACTTGATGTAGACCTAATTTCAGTGGAGAAATTTTTATATCTTTTTTGAAAGAAATGACTGCCAGCTTTCTAAAAAAAACTGTCAGTCTTCTCTAAAAATATGAGCTCAACAGTTATTGCCTCTGAAAGAAGAAAACACGGTGTGGAGAAGAAGTTAGTCAATTGCTACACACACACACACACACACACACACACACACACACACACACACACACACACACACACACACACACACACACACACACACACACTTGCATTTCATTTACTGAGTGACAGTAATATTTTTCCATTTCTCAGGCATGGGAAAATTAATGAAGGGTAATGCAGATTGCACATTTAATTGAATATGTTTTGGTCGATTTTTGTGGCTTGTGGGTTTGCTTGTAGACTTATTTTTATAGGGAATTTTTGGGGTTTTGCTGTCTTGAAGTGATTTTTATACTTTAAATTTAATGCCAGACTGCTGTTTGGCTGTCTACCAGCAGTGGTGTTTTGCTGTGAGAAGATTTCGCACACAGCAGTTTGTGCAATGACAGAACTGGTATGCAAAATTTTCAGGTGTGTTGAAGATTTGCACTCCACACGGGGGATGAATTGGAGGTTGCTCCACCCTTGACAAAAACAATTTTCTTGGTGTTGTTTACAGTTGTATGTAGTTTATGCATTTTAAAATACTTGTTTGCCAATATTGTGTTACTTTGTGTTTCCATCTGGGACTAAAGATCTACACACATAAATATCAACAGCCTCAATACTGGCAAACATATCTAAAGTTCAAAATATTAATATTAAATTATCTAAACAGATAAAATTTCAATCTTCTCCTTCTCTGGTCTATTATTTCAAATACCTAAAATGAGTTTTAAATATTTTTTGAAAATCTTACTCCCGGATTTACTAATCTTCCGTGTAAAACTAGGTTAGTCTTACACAGAAGTGCCAGTGTAAGAGTATGATGGCAGCGCTCCATGCATATTAATGAGAGTGTGCTGCCTCAACTCTAAAGCTTACATGAAGCATGGACGAGTGTAGGGGGTGTGTCGGACTGCCGAGCAGTCCAAAAATCCACGCCCCTGCAATGAAGAAACGCTGCAATTTCGAGTTACATGAGTGAGTCCGCTCACATGTGTACAATGTAACACTACACTCCCCCATATATTAAACAACTTACAGAATTAAAAAATAAAAAGATTTTTTTCTTCCAATATAGCTGCCCGTATTTGCGTGGGTTTGCCCAGGTTTGCCCATTCCTTAGCTACAGTTAGCAGCTTAGACAACAGAAGAGGATAATAAGAAAAATATATGCAAGTTAAGCAAAATAGCGATAGCGTAGTGGTTAGAGCCTTCACACAAAGAGGAGACATTCCCATTCAAGTCCCACTACTGCACGTTCCATTTTCTGTGAGAAATCTGTAACAAAAATATTTCCTGACATTTTTTCTGTACAAGTTTTGTAAAAAGCATTGATATGTTAAATGTAGTAGTGAACAAATTATATATATATATATAATATATATATATATATATATATATATATATATATATATATATATATATATATATATATATAAAGGTGAAATGGTTATGCATTCTGAGGCATGAGTACCCTATTTTAAGCAATATAAAGCACTGCTAAGCACATTTTACCATTATCTAGCATATTTAAATACAATTGCGCATAGCTGCACACTGCACTAACCAGCACAACCACAACATATTTGCGCATAGCTGCACACTGCACTAACCAGCGCAACATCGGGCAACGTCGAGCAATGTTGAACCACGTTGGACAAATTCCGGCAAAGTTGAGCAAAGTCAGTTAAACTCGCTCACACCTGCTTTACTGAACCTTAACCAGTCAGGTCTACCCAGCAGGAAAATAAAAAGCAGTGACAGGGCTTGAACTCAGGATACTGTGCACTGTAGTCACAATACACAACCACTAAGCCATGACAGCATTTCACAAGCATGCACTTTCAACAGACACATATCTATCAAAGGAATTTTAAACATTGCCAACATCAGCTAAGCAGGCATGCCTACAGTTGAGTTTTTCCAAAAGTGGCCAATCACAAATACGTGTAGGAAATGAGGCATATTTAAGCTCCACAGGTAGGAATACTTGCTATAACTGGTTGTAGCTTCCTTCTGCAGTCAGCATGACTGGTGTTGGTGAAGGCACTCGATTTAGAGCGCAACGCTGGGGCATCCAGGAGTCCAAAGTAATGCTCCTTGTCCACAATCATGAGGAAAGACTCCAGTGGAGCCAGTACCAGGGTACCAAATATAAAATGGAGGCCTGGAAAAGTCTTGCCCGTATCTCACCAGTGCCACCACTGTTCCTTGGACTGGTGAGCAGGTCAGGCACCATTATTCTGACATGAAGCGATGTAGGGAGGATCAACTGGACCAGTGGATCCAGGAATCCCGCACGATGCCTAATGCCCCAGTACTGAGTAAGTAGCCATTGTATTAAGTAGTTAAGAATTGCTATGCTTGTCTATACTATGGATAGTTATGTCTCAATATCACTGCATTTACTTCACAGCTGCAGGTGTCCGGGCTATGAACCAGCAAACCCACGAAGATAGGCTGCAAAGGCTGCATCATGAGGCAGGTTAGTAATTATTCTGCATGTACTGTTATATAAAATAAATGAGAGAGCCTTCAAAAAGTCTTTTAACCCAATAAATAAAGGTGTAATAAATCTTTAATAAATGTATGATTCATGGAGTGCATCTGTGTCATTTTCTTTGATATGCTGTTGTACTGTTGCATTCTACAAATAGTAATGTTGTATTAAGCAGTGTCAACCCACACTTGAGTAGGCCCATATAACGTGGATGAAGGGAGTGCCTGTATCTTGTATGCGTATGTACAGCCCTCAACTGTTGGTTCATGACCAGCATGTACAAGTTAATCTGGCACATGAGTAGCTTGGTATTGTGTTCCCCAGAAATGTCAGTGTGCTGCCAGAAATGTAGGGAGCTGTTAACATATAACTGATACTTTTACCTGAACATATCTAGATAATTATATGAAAGTAGATCTGTCATAGGTTCATAGGTTCATAGGTTCATACTAGGCTATCTGCCCTAGGGCATTTATAAGCCTAGCCAGAGTGTGTGTGGCTTTCACCACCCCTTAGGATGAGAATACTATACCCATTAGTTTGCTGTGCCTCTGTCCAGCAGTGATACAGAGATGATTCCCGGGGTAAACCTACGATCTCCCATCCACTCGCCAAGATTTCTCTTGAACAGAGTCAGTGAGGGGCTCTGCCTCACATGGACTGGGATTCTGTTCCATAGTGTAGGGAGTCTCTGGGTGATGAATCTGTCCCTCCAGCATGTCCTATTTATATCCGTGTTGAGGTTTAAGTCTCTTGCTCTCGTGGCTCTGGTGGATTTGGATTTTTGAGTTGGAGCATGTCCATTAATTCGGTTGGACATGGCCTTGTATGTCAGGCACAGATCACCTCTGAGCAGACGGTATGCGACTGAATAGAGCTGGAGTTTCTTCAGTCGGGCATCGTTATGACATATGTTTGAGCCCCTTTATCCTTTTGGTGAGGAACTTTTGGGGTCTTTCCAACTGCTGCAGGTGTCGGGTAAGGTACATTCAATGGGGCGTTGTACTCAATCATTGGTCTGATAAGTGAAGAGTACAGGGGTACAATGACCTCTCCTGATCTGGATGTGAATCCCTTCATGATCAGGTGGGCAATGTAGAAGGTCTTCCTAACCACTTTGGCAATGTGAGTGTCAAAAGAGAGGTTACTGTCAACTTGGGTCCCCAGGTCCCTGATAACTTCTTCCGTGTTTAATGGATTACCACCTATGTGGTAATTAGGGTTACCTTGTTTTTCCCAAAGGGTATGACTATACATTTTTGGCATTTAGCTTAAGGCCATGGCTCTGGCACCAGTTATCCATTTCTATGAGACCTCTCTGGAGGATGTCTGTGTCTGATGGAGTGTCAATTATGGTGCCCAGTTTGCAGTCATCTGCAAATTTTGTCAGCCACAATCCCCTATGTTTGCCTGCACTTCAGAAAAATAAATGCTGAACAAGAGGGGCCCAGGACTGAGCCCTGTGGGACACCGCCAGGACCGCTTAGAGTCTGACATGGCACCAGCAACTCTAACCCTGTGTGTTCTGTCCTTGAGCCAGTTTGCAACCCATCTTGTGACATATGGATTTACATCTAAGCTGGTGAGCTTTTCAATGATGCCCGAGTGGGGTATTGTGTCAAACGCTTTTGCTAGGTCAAGGTAGGCTGTGTGAACTGCCTTACCCTCATCAATGGCCTTAGTGACTGTTTCGAAAAAGTCGACCAAGTTCAAGAGGGAGGATCTGCCCTTGACAAAGCCAAATTGGGTAGGATCCAGTGTCTGTAGGTCCCCAATGTCTTTATTTATGAGTTCCATTATGATCCTCTCCATAGCTTTGCAGACAAGGCTCATCAAGCTTATGGGGCGGTAATTTCCAGGGTCCGTAGAAGCACCGCCTTTGTGGAGTGGGACCACAGTTGCCGTACACCATTCTTTGGCGTATCCTGTAGTAAGGCTAAGATTAAACAGCAGCCTTATGTGTGGGTTTAGTTCCTCATTGAGTTTGTGTAGCACACAGCCGGGACACCGTCCGTCCCATTGATGCTGTGTTTTTTGCTTTAGAGAGAGCAGCTCTCACCTGGGCATCTGAGATGTTTGGGAGGCTAGACTCTGGTGGGATAGATATTTCTCCTTTGGGGAGGGAGGGAGAAATTTGCACTGAACCTGTCTGCCAGTATGTTGGCAATGTCTGTGGGTTCAGTGATTTTTTTATCATTTTGGACTAATTCTGAGCATATCTGGGAGTTTCCACCCAGGTTTCTAACATAGCTAAAGAAGGCTTTATGATTGTCTTTTGTGTCATTAGCAATTTTTCTCTCATAGTTGGCCTTGGATGATTTTATGAGTGATCGTAGTTTTTTGCTAGTATTGATCAGAGATGCCTTCCCTTTTAGGGATTTTGCTCTGTCATGTAGTAGTTTTCTCCTCTTATTGTAGAGTTTGTTTATGGCTGGGGTCCACCAGACTGTGCGCCTGCCTTTGGTGGAAAGGGTCTTGATTTTATTAGGGATTGCTTGATCCATACATTCCTGGAGGTGCTCGTAGAAGGCATTTGTAAGGGTTTCAACAGCGTGGGTTGTGGTTTCCACTGGCTCGGGGGCCTTGAAGAATACCACTCCAGTCTTAAGAAGTGTGAAGTTTGCTTTTGAGAAGTTCTTCACTGTGGTCTTTTTTGCTGGGGGTGGGGGGATGTGGATCTCCAGTGAGATTAATTTATGGTCTGATCTCACCAATGAGGGATATACTCCGTGTGGAGCATTTTGTCCCCATGTTTGTGATGATCAGGTCTAGTATATTTTCTCCTCTTGTGGGGATGGTGACTAGTTGTTCCATAGCATTTGAGTTTATGAACTCAAGGAACCTTTGGGCTAGGGTGTTGGGGCTTGAGTAATGTTCCCAGTCTATGTTTGGGTAGTTGAAGTCACCCAATATGATGGTGTTTGGAGAGACATTCATACTCTCCAGTGTCTTCAGGAAGGCTGTGTGGGTTTCCTGAGTTTGAAAAGGTGGTCTGTAGCATGTTACAAAGTGTAGGGCAGTTTTACCTATGGTTAATTGCACCTGGATGGTCTCCGATGCTTCGTGCGTTGCCACTAACCTGGAGGTGTGGGTATCCTTTATGAATATGGATACTCCCCCTCCTTTTGTGTTTCGGTCCGGATTTTGGGGCCGGAACGCATGATATGAGGTATAACCTGATAGTGCTGGGGTGCTCTCAGGAGCCTTGAACCAGGTTTCAGTCACAGCACAGCCATTGATGTTCTCCATACTGAGGAGGGCTTCGACGGCATGCATCTTGAGGTTTAGACTTCTGGCATTGAGCAGTATTACCCTTAGTTTTTCTCCATTTTTGTTTTCTAGGGCGGTAGGTTTATCATTTGAGCCTTACCTAAAAAAGGCACTATGGGGGTGGCAAGAGCCTTTGCCAATATCCGGAAGCCCAGGGGTGACAGGTGCAAGCCGTCCCTTGCGAAGCAGCGTGGCTTGTCAAGCATGTCATCCCAGGCAGACAGACATTGGATCCCCTTAGAATGACCGTGTCAATGTCAGTGTACCATCTTAGCGGTAGTGTGTGTGAGCAACTCTCAAAATATGTTGCAGTAACATCTGCATCTTGGACAGTTTGTATGTAAGATACAGCTCATGTATATAATGATCTAGCAAAATCTGATTGCACAATATAAGGACATTGGGTAGTGTAATAATATATGTAAGGGACATATAACTGCAGTTAATAGGAATGTAGTGAAAACTAAAAGGATATATAAGTTATTAATTGAGCTATCTTTTCCCACCCTACTGTATGTGCATAAAAAATGCAATTCCACACCTCAGTCAGTATGTCTAATCTTAAAACATTTGTTTGGACATATGTCCTATTGGTTTATAAATATTTGCATTTATTTCTATGTATGTGCTCTGTTAAAAGACCATAATATTGGTGGCTTGTTGCCATCAATTCAACCTGCATGCTGTTGTAATGTCCACTATTGTTCTATATATGCATTTGTTATGCTTGCTTTTCAACCATTGAAAATCTGGTGTGTTGGTTTAATGGGAATACTTCTGCATGCTGTTATAACTGACTGGGAATGCTGTTGACTGTTAATAACCCATATCTTTATTAAACTCTGCAAAACATAGTTCATATGGGAAGGCCGGTCCCAGTGGACCCACCTGTCCCATCTAAGCTGGCCATGGCACCTGGCACCAGCAGATCTGGTGCCCAGCCTGGGACCTCATCCTCTGTTGGCCCTGTGCCACCTTCAGGTGGAAGTGCTGCAGGGAATGGGGCTTGGCCCCCATGCAAGTATGGATGGAGGGGCACCTATCACCCTTCGAATGGTCCGGGCTGTGGTGCGTAGAGAGATTGAATGCTCTGTTGCAGAAAATCTATGCCAGCTTGAGGCCTGAATGGCGCAACTCCCGGGTCAGCCTGCCCCTCCTACACAGCCCCCAGCACAGCCACCATCTGGGCCGTGAAGGTGCAGTGGGGACTGCCCATGGGTGGGGACCTCAGTCCCACTATTTCCATCTGGGGACTCATGGAATTGCGATTTCCAAACATCCCTCCCCGTCAAAGGTTTTCACCCACCACGTGTCATATACCACCCCTGTATGTGTTTTGTTTGTCTTGTCTACTTACCTCCTCAACTTCCCTCCCCAAAAATACCTACTTTCCCTACCCCATATTCCACTCTCACCTGAAAAAAGGGGCAATCTGCTCCCAAAAAAAAACATTACACCTCATATATAGCTGCCCATTTTGCACACATGTCCACTGGACACATGAAATGTTATTTAATTGGCATTACAACATACTTTGTTGTCCTCTCCCCTCTCTCAGGGGTTGAAGGGTTCATATCTACCTCCAAATGTATTGCATATGCACAGCTGTTGCTGTTGAAGAAATGGGCAGCTATGGATCTTCCCTACACTCGTCCTGCACATCCCGAGCTATTTTCCATACTGTCTTCCCCTCTTTCACCACTTTCCTATCTGCACATTTTTCTTTTCTTTCAAAGAAATTAGAGCATGGGTGAGCGGAAGTAAGCACTATTAAGCAGTAGTTAGCGGGTTTGCACAGGTTTGCGCTTGTTTGTGCTTGGCTAAGCAATGCGCAGCATTGCGCAAACCCACACAAACCTGCTTATGACTACTTAAAAGTGCCTTAGTCACTCTGTATGTGAGGGCCCTTAATCTGTTCAGGAACAAAATGAAACACCTTTGCAAGTCTTGAACCTCGGACCTTGCACACACTACACAACATGAAGTACAACTAAGCCTCGGTAGATATACATCAAGTCGGTGCTTAAATAATTATATCATGCATCAGAATGAGTGAATGTAAAGGAAAAAATTGAATACCATACCACACAACTTGTTCTGTGGATGTTGACCAACAGTTGTTGTGGGATTACATTGCATGCCTGTGATAAGAGAAGCAGCCATTCTAGCAGGAAATAATGTTACACCATCACTTTACAAACCCACACACTATCACAGCAGGACAAACACTGGCATATCTGTTTAGGGCAGAGGCCATACCTCCCAACTGTCCCTAATTTTCAGGGATGTCCCTGATTTTGACACAAATTTTTAGCTCTGTCCGTCTGAATCCCTCCTAAAACTACTGACTTTGGGCAGAAAGGTGGTGAATTACACTTAATGAATAATGACAATAATTAAGAGTTAGACACTTCTTTTACTTCAGAAAAGGTGTATTAATTCTTATGCTCTGATTCTCTCAATGTTTCAACTTAATGGCACTAATATTTTAAAGGTGTCCCTGATTGTCCCTGACTTTTTCTTGACTTTTCCCTGAGTCTGTTCAAATATGTACCTGATTGGTTGAGAGGTCTGGCAGAGGCAGAAACACAGAGGCATATTAGCCTTTCTGCTGTTACACACTGTGCAAATAGCTTTGGAAGTAGTTTCAGAAGCATACCCTTATGTAGGAATACAACACTGAAATACAAATGGATGTAGCCATGTACTGGTAGCAACCAACTGTAAGAATGCCCTTGCTCTATTGCTGAAAAGACCTGTGTGGTGCACAGACAAAAAAATAGCAGGCTATTCTCTGGCTATCATGTGGATAGGACTACAGTTGGGAGTTACGCAGACAGACTACTTGCCTTGATAAACTAACATGTACACAGCAACCCTGTAAGTCCAGCAAGATAAACTCCACACAATACTACTTACACTCTCTGTACTTCTGCAACCCTACCCAAATGTAGAATATACCTGTGTGTGCAGGGTCTACCAAGGATGCAGGTAGGCATACTCACAGTACTGAAATGTGTCCAGTTTTTCTGAGCAGCTCGTGCTAATGTCAACACTAAAAAAGCACAACATGTTTAGAACTGAGTAAATGAATATTCACAGTATAACAGTTCACAAACAATTCTTGCGCCAAAGGAATACATCTCTATAACTAGCTTTGTATGGCAGTTAATTGTAATAGTTGAAAAGAAAGTACATCTTTCCATGTATCTTGGGGTAGCATTTTGAGGGGTGATTACATTTCTACACTGAAAAGTGGGTACTGGAAGCAGCAACATTAGGTCTGAGTACAAAATGTAAATCTCTGGCTACACCCCTGGCTTCTGATATAAGAACTATACCAACCTTCTGTCTTAAACAATGATGTCCACACCAAACAAGGATGATCTCCATCTTGGAAAGCTGAATGAGCCAGGGCTACATGAGTCAGCAATTTAGAGTACTGGGTTGCTATGACAGTGATTACTGCAATTACTACACAGTGGGCTGCATGCAGTTAGCAAATGGTGGCCACTAATTGGTGCAGAGGCCATCACATGCTCAAGTGCAAATTCCAACAAAAGCAGGCTGCAATCTCTGCCAACAAACTCAATCACTCTATTGCAGAGACTGACAGAGAGAGAGAGAGAGACAGAGAGAGACAGAGAGAGACAGAGAAAAGAAAAAATAAATATTACCAAATTATGCAAAGGAAAGGTATGTGACACATATGTATTTACTGGCATGTAGTAGATGTTATTGAAGAATAGTCTACATAATGTGAAACATTCATATGTGGCAGCAGTACTTCTTTATGCACAGATGTTCTGCTTAACTACTGCTATGAACAATACTGTGTGTACCTGTGGGCAGTGGGACATACCTGTGAAATGTATAGCTCAGCATTAAATGTCAAAGATCTGATCCATGTTATCTGTGTTCTGTACAGTAGTGTGGCCAATGGCTGTTGGGGGATTAGCGTTGACATTATATAAACATGGGTGTGACAGAACAACACATGCATGATAGTCATATTAAAGTGTAGCTTAGCACTGGCAACTGCTATAGCAGTCTAGTATGCTTATCTAGCATCTGTTGTCATAAATACCCCCCTAATGTTAGTCTGTGTTCATATGTGACAACTGTTTGTGTTGCAGCAAGGCCCAACAGTTCAGCTGTGAGGTCCAGGAGCTTACAACAGTGTGGACCATGTGTGTGTATGCCACACACATACGGAGAAATATATATGTGTCATATATATTCACATTTGTATATGTGCATAGAGCAGGGGACATATTGCAACTGTTTGCTAAGGGGGGAGATATATATGTTGGTGAAGGTTAGTATACGCATATTTGTATGTAGGTTTTAGTGTGTGACAAACAAGACAGCATACAGTGCTGGTATATGACATATGGTGGTTAAACACTGTGGGTGGTTTGTTCAGATTACATGTTGAAACCAGTAAGGCCTGTTAAAGCTACCTGGGCTGTAATCACCTTCAATGCATTTACCCAGGACTGTGTGATTTCATTACATTACTGTATACCTTACATCTTTTGTATAATTGATATTCTCACTATGAAAGGTGAAATATATATGTGCCTACATATATATGTATATGTAGACAAATGGATGTGTATATGTATATGTACATATGTATATATATATATATATATATATATATATATATATATATATATATATATATATATATATATATATACACTCATACACACCTACATCTACTTGTTGCAATAGATTATCTGTACTGTTTACTGACTGTGATGGTCAATATGTTTGTGAATATGACAAAGATATGTATCTGTGGGATAGCTTAATGGGGAACTGTTTATGTTATGGTGTTACTGGTCCTTGCTTTGATCCTAGCAAAAGCTGTGTATTCTGTTGCTAGGCAGAAGTGCTATTGCATACAGTGTGATTAAGTCCCTTGGTTTTAACTAGGGTGTGTCATTAGAGGCTAAAGCACTACATCTATGATTATTGATTGGTAACGATGTTGAATGCAAATCCTGTGTGTACTGTAGTACTAATTGAAGCTCTGGGCCTGTACAGCAAAGTATGGTGTATGTCCACATTGCTTGCATCCACTGTTTTGTGTGGTCCCTGTATTCATCACAGATTACATTTCTAAAGATTAAGGTTGTGTAAGTACTGACACACAGTACTGTGTAGTACACACTGAAAGCTTATCTGGGTTGTCATACCTTTGTGTCCTGTAATTATGTCTGATGTGTGTGTGGGTATGTCTGTAACCTGTCCTTTCACATATGTGTGGTAATACATATAACTGCGTATCTAGCAACATTCATAGTGTACTGCAGCAGTATGTGATTTATATTCCCAATTGTGCACATATTTTTGCCATGGGTTTGGCATTAACAAGTTGTGTGGTATAATAGTAATACATTTACTGGACCTTACACTGATTGTGATGGATGATATATTTCTTTTCACATCAGCTTGATGTATATGTGCTGTGGCTAGGTGGTGCATCATGTTGCATACAGTGTGCCAGGTACTCTTGTATAGTGTTATATAGTGATTGTATTGTGTTGCTGTGCAGAACATGGTTCATTAGATAGAGTGAGCAAGGCACCTTCAAGCAGTTGTGGGATGAGCAGTGATAAGTGGCAGTTACAGTGTTTCACTCTTGGTTAGCTTATAGGTTGCTATATATGGCAGTCCAGTGATATCTGCACTGTATAATGTTAAATGTGCCATATGACTTGCTCAGACATATTTTTGTATTTATGTCTTCCAGTGATCATGGCCCACCACAGGAACCCGAGTTACCGTAGTGCTGAAGATGATATCATTACTAGCAGTATGATTCAGCGCTACCGTCTCATGTTCTCATGAACCAGCCAGGACCAGCAGGAGCGTACTGCAATGTGGCAAGATGTTGTCTGCAGGGTCAATGAGGTAGGCCTGCATAACCGGACATATGAGCAGGTACGCCACCACTGCAGTGATTTTCTCAGACATGTCCATCAGCATGCCGGTGATGTGCATAGACAACAGCTTGCAACAGGGGGTGGTGTTAATATACATCCCCCCCCTCACCAGAGTGGAGGAGCTGCTCATGAGCCTGGTGGCACCTGCCCAACAACAACAGCAGCAGACATACACCATGTTGGAGGTTGGAGCCACCCAGCAAGCACACATGGAGCATGCGGGTAACATGGCATATCTGTAGACTACTGTTATCTGTATTGATAGATCATGCATATGTGAGATGTG
Source organism: Protopterus annectens (assembly GCF_019279795.1). Lineage (NCBI taxonomy): Eukaryota > Metazoa > Chordata > Ceratodontiformes > Protopteridae > Protopterus > Protopterus annectens. The sequence continues at coordinate 1,890,293,768 of NC_056729.1, forward strand.
GAGTGTGTTGTTCAAAGATGTGGAGACTGTTGTTCTGCAATACTGATCATTTGGAACATAATCTGTAGCCCTGTGAATGTAAACTCTTGTTGTACTGTAAGATTGCAAACACACAGTAGCAATGCCACAGTTGTGGCCACTGACAAACTGTCTCATCTCTATGTAGGTACCTCTGGGGTGACATCAAGGCAGCGGACAGATGCTGGTGAGTGTGTTCTACATTTATTATTGTAAATAAAAAGTGCATGTCATAGTTAAGGTGTAAGCCATGTACACATGTAACACACCCACCCATAATGCATGCTGTGCATGTTTGGTGTAAGAGCACGCACATCGCACTAATGTGATTAAATGCCTCAAACACATGCAATACCCAGACCATCTCAAACAAATGTGGCTAGACTGTAGTGACCATTGGATAGGCACAGTTGATACTTAACATGCACATAACATACACATCTATGTCACACACAGAGCATTTTAACATGCTACACATAAAGGATTCCCAAACCCTGTATAAAGACACATTCCAGTATCCAAATTCTCATCCACACATTGCACATAATATACCTGAGGGGTAGAGGCCTATCCTGGGGCATTTAAACACTCTGCACCACACTGCACATTCATGTCAGGGAATGCTCCTTATTGGCCTCCTTACAAACACACGTAAAAACTGGTTGTGAAATAGTGACTTTAGCCAAGGTAGTACAGTTCCGGCACAGCATGATTTTTGCTGGTTTGTGAAACATTTGTAGCCTTGAGTGACCACCTGATGCCTCATGATGATGGCCTATGGTACTATACCCCATCCAGGTATTGTAACCACAGTACTACACATAGCTGTCATTGCTTCACACCATAATGATGCATGTCTGCACACATATGCACCTCTAAACAGTATACCAATCACCATTTGCACAACTGGCACATATATGTCTTGTGATGATATTGTGTGGCTAGGTCATATGACACACATTGAGTATGTGTAGTGTTTAAATATGCAGTTGTGTTTTAGCATGCCATGTCATGGATGAGATTAGTATGTCCACAAAATGATCTACAAAGACCATAAGTACAGTAAATTGGGTATGTGGCTGAATGGTATTCCATCAATTATCCATGCACCACTGATGATGTTGTGTGAATACTCATCATGCATGTGCTAAAAATGTGTCCACAATTATTTGCTAAAGACACAGAGGCTGTAATCAGCACTGGATACCTATCTGACACACAGATGCACATCCAGCAATGGTATGCACACCTGTGAGTTATGGTGCACAGTACATCACAGGGTTATGAATACCTGCACAGCAATGTTGTGTCCATGTATGCATTGTGTTTCAATGGGAGGGCTATCACCTAATAACAAAACACATGCATCAAAGCCATGTATACTGTTATTAACATGGACTGACTACACTTGCACTGCATGCTGTTGACCAACACATGTCCTGCATGCTGACATGTGTGATATGACTGTTTTGCTTGTGATACTGTACCCCACCATCACCTGCTATTGTGTATGTTCTGTGATTGCTGGTATTGTGTGTGTCTGCTTTCATGAGTGTAGCTTTGTGTGTGTGCATGTGTACGTGTGTGCATGTGCATGTGTGCATGTGCGCATGTGTGCATGTGTGCTTGTGAGCATGTGTGCATGTGGTCTGAAGTCATGTTTAGGTCTTAAAGTGTGTTTCCTGTTTTTCCTCTCACAGGTGGTGAGGTGGGTCTGGTTCAGTACAGCAGGGAACCTGATGTCACTGAGACAGACAGTGATCATGAGGATAGGTGTGTTGAGGCACAGGCAGGTTTGTGAGGGTGTGTTGTTGGGCCACCAGTTGACAGTACTCAAGTCTCCACCCCATCCATGCACACAGTTATACTGCCTATACATCCATCATCACTATTGCCCTTAGCTGAGGGGCAGTGTACGGTTGGCACTGGCCAGAACAGTGTGGTATCTATGACACATGTATCAGGACACAGTAGCCATAGCCAGATGTCTGGAATGGTACCACATAGACAGATGCCCAGGGGTTCTCGTCAGACCACTGCTGGTCATCATGCCCCTGGCAGACGTGCCACACCTCTTTCTACCACATGCATGTTCCAGGCTGTCATGGAGGCAGAGACACGAATGGAGCAGTACACCAGACAGGGGCGAAGGGCACAGAGGGCTCATTACACCTCTGTAAATGACAGTATCCATGACCTAGCAGGTGCCATATGTAACTACACTGTGGTCATTGATAGACATTGGGGTGAGACATTGGATGTACTCCGCAATGTCATGTCCATGTGTCAGGATAGTGCAAGATGGTTGAGACATCGACATGGACATATGCAAGCAACATCACCAGCTGGAGGTCACCGTGGACATCCAGCAAGTCACAGCCTCTCCTGTAGTGCCAGTACCAGCCCCAGCAATGTTGGGGGGGGCTGTCCATAGACCGTCCTAGCAGACCATGTGCACGTGGCTCTGGCCAGTCCCAGCAGAGACATGGATCCAGTGGACATATGTCAACCTCTTCAGATAGTACCCAATCTGGATTAGTACCTGATACTGTCTGTAGCACCCCTGCCAGGCACAGGTTCTGTATCCATGGCCAGAGACGGTGATCTGTAAAGCCTGCCAGGTACAGTCTGTAGCTGTCTCACAAATCCCCATATATGGCAGCCACATGGTGGAACTGTGTGCATGCAGACACACGCACATAAAGCAGAAACCTTGGGCAAACACATACCCGCACACATGACATCAACATTGACCCATAACAGTACTCATGGCCTTCAAACACACTCACAGACGCATGTCAATTGTATGGCTCAGTGTAGGCCTCTGGCAAACCAACAACACACCCTGTGCATAAGATGAAACGTGTGCCACCTCCTGTCATCTGTAACTTTGATGCAGGAACAGGCTAACATGGTGCTGATGCACAGGGTGACTTTAATAAAGTATAGCAATCGTTGGATGTGTAGCATGTTGTCAGCAGTAAAGTATAAGGATATCCATGAAGGTGTAGCTGAGCAGGCATGATGCATTAAAGCTGTAATTAGCACTGTTGTATTATTTTCACCAGTGTTTATTCCAATTGTGTTTTGTTTGCCGATGTGCCGCTTGGCTGATGTGTGTAGTTGTGTCAGCATGCGTTATACAGTGGACAGTAAGTGTGGGGTGTGTGCAACACACGTTTGCAGGTGTCCATTTGTGAACATGGTGGAGGTGCACTGTCTGCATGTACATGCATATTGGACACATGGGCAGGGTGACATGCCCTGTACTGGCCAGTGTTAACACTCCCTAGTTTCTATTGGTGGCCAGTATGCATTGTACTACACACATTTTGGAACTTCAGTACTCATGTGTGTGTATGACATGGGTTGACACTGTGCTGTGCGTGATGCTGTTGTTGCTATCTGTCATTGGTTTACATTACTAAGGTTAACACTGTGCCAGCTGCATAATCCTTTAGTAATGCACACTGTTCACCTACAGGGTTGCATGGACCGTGCTATCCCAAACACAAGAAATTCTCACTTATATAGTAAAAGTGCATTAGTGTCATGGACCCCTGCCATAAACTAAATATATAATAGAAGGTGTGAAGTTGTACCAAAAACGAGTTACATACCAAGAAGGGATAACCTCTCTGGTCATTATCATTGAGAAAATACAAGCCCTCATTAAACATACAAGGCAAGCTCCAAAATACAAAATGGCAAGGATTCCAAAGACAACACTAAAGCTTTCTTTAGTGTTGTTTATAATCTACAGGGGAAATCTCAGATAAGGTCACAGTTAATGTAAATGGTCACAAAGTACACTTATCTGACTGACATTACCAATTTCTTGTCAAACAGTTTGAATGCGGATTTCACCATGCTGTCATTACACAAGGGCCATATTTCCAGACCTGAAGAATGTAAAACCTGATGATTCACAGACACTCTAGTTAAAACATCTCTTTACCAAAGTCCAAACCACAGTGGCAATGGTACTGGACAGTGTCCCTGGCTGTGTCATACACAAGCTGACATATGAAGTCACCACTCGCCTAAACACTCTGTCCAGATACAGCCTCTATACAGGTTACATACTTGTGGAATGACGCACGGTAATGGTGTTCACAGTCCCCAAGGGTTGAGCTACAATGTCTTTTTCTTCTTCACCTTTCAGATGCTCCCATTAGGGGTCACCACAGTAGATCATCTGTTTCCATTTCTTCCTACCCTCTGCATCTTGCGCTGTCACACCATCCACCTGCATGTCCTCTCTCACCACAGCCGTAAACCTCATCTTAGGCATTCCTCTTTTCCTGTTACCTGGTGGCTTCATCCTTAGCATCTATTTCACAATATACTCTGCATCCCTCCTCAGCACACGTACAAACCAACTTAATCCTGCCTATCTGGCTTGGTCTACTAACTTTCAAACCTGGGCTGACCCTCTAATATACTTATTCCTAATCCTGTCCACCCTCGTCACACAGTGCAAATGTTAACATAAATTGATTAAGGATAGAACTACAACAGATCCTGGAAACTCTCACCCTATAAGCCAGACAAATGTTATCTGGAAGGCTATGGAGCACAGCATTATGGAACTCATTAACAGAGACATTATGAACCTGCAAACACTGCACCATACCCACTTAGGTTCTCTAAAGGCCAGATCATGGCTCCTACACCTAGTAGACTTTAAGCCAGTTAACAAGGCTATAGGTGAGGGAGGGGAGGTCCACACAGCCATGCTATAGCTCACCAGTAATTCATACCTATCCCACATTCTGGTATTATACATAATCTCAACAAACTGACCATAAACGATTGTTAGATGATGGATTGACGCACAGATGTAGGACACACAGTAACATTTGCAGCCTCCATGTACAATTCTATGCCAGTAACAAGTGGTATTCACCTGCACTCAGTCCTGGGACCACTCCTGTTTGGCATATAGCTTTCTTAGGTACAAGCAAACACAGTAGGGATATGTCTGCCCACGTTTGATGAAAATGCATACTGTGGGCTATACTTTATTCTCCAGATGACACACACATCCTCCAAAATGGTATCATGGAGACAAATACCTGGTGTCAAATTCATGTGTAATGCTATAAGCCAAAGAAAGCATAGTTATCCACTTTTAGAAAACAAAGTATCCCCAGAGTACCACATAGGTAGTAGCCCCAAAAATGTGGAACAGGTATTAATGCATACATAGAGCCATGTGTTTAGTCATCTCTCCTTTGATAATCACATTACCTTTTGGAGATTCCTCTGTGGAGCACATAAGCAATAAAGGCTTTGCATGCAGATCCACAGAGGTTGTTGCACACCTATAATGATTAGTCATCTTTGCCAAACTTTGTTTGCTTTGGAACAGGATTCAAATATACCTCAAACATAAACCCTCACTCACACTCTTCAATAGAAACTGTGATGAGTGGATCTGAAACAGAAGACATAGCCCAGGGATCCCTGCAGTGGCTCAGCTTGTCACAAGCATACAGAAGTGAACTAAGGTCTGGAAAGCGCCAGCACGCTCTGGCAAAGGTAACAGATGCTTTCATGGAGAAAGCAGAGTACCCACCTATGAAATAATTGAGGTCACATGTATGTATATGGCTTTGCCCTACAGCTACCTTACACGTGTAATGCACATACAGTTGTCATTGTGATATGTCATACACTAGAAAAATCAAAACCCACTCCATATTGACCAACAGTGTCACACACCTGGAACACACACAGTCACAGCAAGTGCGAGACTCAAACTTGACAAAGATGAGTATAACACTTTTAAGGGGTGTGAGTAGTCTCCAAAAAGGTTGGTTCACCCCAGTGTAACACACTCACTTGGCAAGTGCAGGAATCAAACCCCTATCTAGCTACATTATGATACTATAGCAGTACGCAGTTACATGACACGCTATGCAAATTACTAGAATTTAACTTTTCCACAGGTATATTTGTAGGATGGTGACATCATCAGTCTTGACAAAGATGAGTATATCACTTTTAAGGGGTGTGAGTAGTCTCCAAAAAGGTTGCTCCCTCCCAGGGAGAGACACACACAGTTGGCAAATGCAGGAATCAAACCCCTACTATGATATTAGAGCAACACGCATTTACACAACATACTGTAAACATTACTGGGATTTAATTTTTCCACAGATACATTTGTAGGATGGTGACATCATCAGACTTGACAAAGATGAGTATACCACTTTTAAGGGGTGTGAGTAGTCTTCACAAAGGTTGCTCTCTCCCCAGGGAGAGACACACACACACACACACACACACACACACACACACACATACACAGTTGGCAAGTGCGGGATTCTTAATCCAAACTAAGTACGTATTTACACTTCAGCAAGCAATATGGAGTTACAGGGTGCAATACAGACATTACGTGCTGACAGTTTGCCCAAAGGTTTTTTTCACATTTGCTAACCTCAGCAGGCTTATCATACTAGGTGTATTGTGAGTGTATTGTATGCATAGGCCATGACCATATCATATATGGGTTGATGCACCACATGCTGGCACACACAGGGTCAAACCTGTGATTAAGCTCTGTCAACTCAATACTGGACAATACAGTCAAGAGGAGTAGGATCATACAACCACAACACCAACAGTCTCACATAGACCTACAATATAAGCATCAGCAAAACACACACATAAATACACATTACGATACTCGGAGAATACAAATATTAATCTGTAAAAGAGAGAGTGTCCTCCTAGGCAGACAAGCAAGCAACATGCACCTCCAAGCACACGCCAGAAAACACATAATACACCAAAGCAGTGTGCCTCACAACAGGCCCTAAGGCAAAACAACATACCCAATACACTAGTAATAGGTGACTACATAGTCAAGCACACAGATGTTTCACTCACTCAGCTGGACAAAGGGAAGGTTACTGTCAGTTGTCTGTCAGGTGCTATGATCCGCCACATAACACAAGCACTTACATCAATCAAGAACAGGTACATATATGACGTGTTCTTTGTACATGTCAGTGTGAATGATCTGAGACATACCTCCCAGGACAACATGACAAGAGATATATAATAGCTCTGTGATCATGTAGCCCATGCTGGTATGACCCTGACCTTGAGTAGCATCTTACCTTCACCTACATGATACTGCAATATAACAGAAAGATGATAAACTTCAACAACAGGCTGAGCTTCTGGTGTCATTCAAAGGGGATCCAGTCTCTCTCTGCCTGTGATGACATGATAGACAAGCCTCATTGCTTCAATAGAGATGGTTTGCACCTGTCGCCCCTATGCTTCTGAATACTTGCCAAGGCTCTTGCTGTCCCCATATTACCTTTTTTAGGCAAGGCTCAAAGGTTCATAGGTTCATAGGTAGGTACTAGGCTATCGGCCCTGGGGCCTGTACAAGCCCAGCCAAAAAGGTACCCTGGCTTTTACCACCTAAGAAATTTATTTTCCTGTGCCTCTGTCGAGCAGAGACACAGAAGTGATCCCCGGGGTGAATTTCCTATTTCCCATCCAATCATCAAGATTTTTCTTGAAGAGTGCTAATGAGGAGCTTTGTTTGATACAGATAGGTAGTTTATTCCGGAGTATGGGAAGTCTCTGGGACAGGAATCTATCCCTCCGGCATGTTCTGTTTATTGTGGTGACAAGATTTAACTCCCTAGAGCATGTAGCTCAGAGGGATTGGGATTTCATTAAGTGGAGCATGTCCAACAGCTCTCGGTTTGACATAGCTTTGTATGTTAGGCAGAGATCACCTCTGAGTAGGCGATATGAGACGGAGTAAAGCTGTAGTTTTTTGAGACGGTCTGTGTAGGACATGTGTTTGAGGCTGGTAATCCTCTTTGTGAGGTATTTCTGTGGCCTTTCCACTTGTAGATGTCTTGTGAGGTACATACCAAAAGGGGTGATGTACTCTATAATGGATCTAATGAGTGATGGGTAGAGGGGAACAATGACCTCTTTTTTTCTGCATGAGAAACCTTTTGTGATGAGGTGTGCCACGTAGAAGGATTTCCTGACTACTGTGGTGATGTGATTATCAAGGAGAGACTACTGTCCACCTGTGCCCCAAGGTCTCTTATCACACTTTTGGTGTTAAGTATACTACAGCCTATGTTGTAGTTCATGGGTACAGAGTTTTTACCAAAGGGGATGACAATGCACTTTTTGGCATTGAGCTTGAGGCCATGGCTTTGACACCGGGCATCTGTCTCAGTGAGGCCCTTTTGTAGGATGTCCACATGGTTAGTAGTTTCGATTATGGCTCCTAGTTTGCAGTCATCTGCTAACTTCATTAGCCAAAGACCTTCTGTGTTAACCTGTACTTCAGAGAAGTAGATACCAAACAGGACAGGACCCAGGACTGAACCCTGTGGTACTCCAGTTGTCACTGGTCTGAAGTCGGATTTGGAGTCTGCTACTTTCACAGTGTGGGTTCTGTCAGTGAGCCAGATGGCAACCCATCTTGTGACATAGGGATTTATACCTAGTTTAGTGAGTTTATCTCTAATTCCAGAGTGGGGGATGGTGTTGAAAGTCTTGGCAAGCTCTAGATAGGCTATGTGAATCACCTTATTCTTGTCTACAGCTTTGGTGAATGCTTCAAAGAAGTCTGTCAGGTTTAGGAGACATAATCTGCCTTTTACAAACCTGAATTGGTTGGGGTCCAATGTTTGGAGATTACCAATGTCTTTGTTTATAAGTTCCATGATGATACGTTCCATGGCCTTGCAGAACAGGCTCATCAGGCTAATGGGGCACTAGTTCCTGGCGTCCGTGGTGGCTTCCCCCTTGTGTAGTGGGATAACCGTCGCTGTGCGCCATTCAGCAGGCACAAAGCCTGAGGTGAGGCTATGATTGAACATGGTACTTAGGTGTGGTGTCAGTTCGTTCTGTAGTTTGTGTAGAACGCAGCCTGCGATGTTGTCTGGTCCCATGGATGCTGCGTTCCTGGCTTTGGAGAGTGTATTTTTTACCTGTGCAGCTGTGATTACAGGAACTTTGCATTCTTCCAGTATAGAGATGGGCTCTTTAATGGGTCCGAGGGGGGTAAAGTTAGCACTGAACCTATCTACCAGGATGTTGGCAATATCAGTTGGGTCTGTATATTTAGTGCCATTGTGCTGTAACTCAGAGCAGATCTGAGTGTTGCCTTTGAGATTCTTGACATAGCTATAGGATGCTTTGTGGTTGTCTTTAGAATCAGTAGCAATTTTGCTTTCATAACTAGCTTTGGAGAATTTTATCAGGGATTGCAGCTTCTTACAGAGGCTGACCAGGGAGCTCCTCCACTCATGGGATTTTACTCTCTTTTGCAACAGTTTCTTCCTTCTGTTGTACAGTTTGTTTACTGCAGAGGACCACCAGATGGGCTTCCTTTTTTTGGAGGATAGCATCTTGGTTCTGTTTGGGATAGCATGATCCATGCTCTCATGTAAGTGCTTATAAAGTGCAATTGTGTAGGATTCAGTAGTCGTAACTGTGTTGTCCATCTGCATGGGTGTTATGAAGTTCACCACTTCTGTCTTAAAAAGCATGAAGTTGGCTTTGGAGAAATTTTTTAACATGGTTTCCTTAATGGGGGGTGGGGGCAGAATGTCGATATGTAGGGTAATTAGCTTATGGTCAGATCGGACCAATGAGACGTTGACTTAAGGTGTGGAACACCAGTCACTCAGGGCAAACCAAACCCTGTAACCAACACAAATAACCACAAAGTGAGATAAATGCTACTCATTGCCAGAAGTCTCAGCCTCCAGATGCACACACTCGAGGCACTTCTCAGTATGGAGAATATTGATATCTGTGCAGTAACAGAAACCTAGTACAAGGGTCCAGAGAGCACACCAGCACTACCAGGATACTACTCATTCCATACCTTCCAGCATCAGAACCTGAATCATAGCACATAGAGTGAGGATGTATCCATATTCATCAAGGATACCTACACCTCTCTCTACAGGATATGTACCCATAGAGTGTTGCACAACAATGTTCTTTCCACTCCACAGGGGTGGGGCCACAATAGACCTTTGGCATTCCCGCTCTATGAGCCTGATGAGTCTGATCTGCAAGGCAATGGAGCCAATCATAATGGAAGTCAATAATAAAGACATTGGGAACCTTCACACAGTTGAGCACACTCTGTTTGGCTTCATCAAATGCAGATCACGCCTCCTGAACTGGGTGGATTTCTTTGAGACAGTTACCCAGGCTACAGATGATTGAAAGGAGCTCCACACAGCCTACCTATACCTCGCTAAGGCCTTTGACACCATTCCGCAGTCAGGTATCCTAGATGAACTCACCAGCCTGGGCATAAATCCATACATGACAAGATGGATTGAAAACTGGCTCACAGATAAATCCCACAAATTAAGAGTCGCTGGCTACATATCAGACTCTAAACCAGTAACAACTGGTGTCCCCCAGGGTTCAGTCCTGGGGCCCCTCCTGTTTGGTATAGACTTCTCAGAAGTACATGCTAACACAGGAGGGTTGTGGTTGACTAAGTTTGCTGGGAACTGTAAAGTGTTTGCCATAATAGATTCCCCGGATAACACAAATATTCTCCAGAAGAGACTCTATGAGACATATGTGTGGTGTCAGAATCATGGCCTTAAGCTCAATGTGAAACAATGCATAGTAATCCCCTTTGGGGAAAACAAAGTACCCACAAACTTCCACATAGGTGTTACCCCCTAAAAACTGACAAGGTAATAAGGGATCTGGGGACACAAGTAGATAGTCATCTTTCCTTTGACAACCATGTTGCCAAAGTGATTAGGAAATCCTATGTGGCCCACCTAATCAACAAAGGGTTTGCATCAGGATCAAAAGAGGTAGTGATGGCATTCTACTCTTAAGTCATCAGACCCATCATTGAGTACAATGCACCATTTTGGATGTACTCGACTAAGCATATCCAGCAGCTGGAGAGACCTCAGAGGTACCTCACCAAGAGGATTACTGGCCTCAAACAGTTGTGTTATGCAACACAACTGGTAAAACTAAATCTGTTCTCCGTTGCGTACCGCCTACTCAGAGGCACACTCTGCCTAACATACAGAGCCATGTTCAACACATAACTGTTGAACATGCTCCATCTAAGGATAACAAAATTGAGTCACACTACACACTCCAGGGGATACTAACCTCATCACAACAATGAATACAACATGCTGGTGGGAAGGAGTACCATCCCAGACACTTGCCTTACTGTGGAACAGAGTCCCAATGTACATCAGACAGAGCCCCTCGCTGACACTCTTCAATAGGAACCTTGATGAGTTGATGGGAAACAGACAATTCATGCCAGGCATCACATCAGCAGCCTCACTAGAAAGAGTCTTAGGTTACTAACTATTAGAACTAGGTCTTAGGAGACTAACCAAGGGGGTGGTGAAAGCTGCACAACTTGCCTAGGCTAATATATGCCTTCGTGAAGATAGTCTACTACATACCTATGAATCTATGTGGCAGGTACATGTCTACACATAGTAGATGTGTACTTCATTGTACAGTCATGTTGTACAGCAGGCACATGCACCACATACACTGTAATGCTTACAGATACTGGTGGCTATTATGTACAGTGGGTGAGATGTGCACCTCCTGTCTTTTGTGCCATTGGAATGTGTGCTGAGTGGGACAGTTCTGGATGGCTCCCTGTCATGGTCACCCTCTTACACACATCTCTGCCCAGCCATCTTTTGCTTATTATACTGTGTTCCCCCTACATATATATATATATATATAGGTACATAGGTAGGTAATAGGATATCTGCCTGAAGACATATATTAGTATGGACAGAGTGTGCAACTATCACCACACATGGGGTTAGTTCCCTATGCCTCTGTGTAGTAGACCTGATGAAGTGATCCATGGTATGACAGTTCAGTTTCACATACACTCATCAAGGCTCCTCTGGAAGAGTGTCAGTGAGGGACTCAGCTTAATGTTGGTTGTGAGCATGTTCCAAAGCAAGGGAAGTCTGTGAGTTAGTAATGTATCCCTCCAACATGTTCTATTTATTGTTGTGATGATTATATCCCTAGAGCATGTGGCACAGTGAGCTTGGGTTTACTTCAGATAGAGCATGTACATTAGTTCTGCATTGGACATGGACCTGTCTGTTGGGCAGAGATCGCCTGTGTAGACAGTATGCAACAGAGTACAGATTGAGTTACTTCAGTCTTGTTGCATGGGGCAACTGTTTGAGGCCAGTAATCCTCTTGTTGAGGTACTTCAGTGGTCTTTCCAGCTGCTGAAGGTGCCTAGTCAGATTCATCACAAGTGTGTTGCGGTACTCTCTGATGGGTCTGATGACTGATGAGTAGTGGGAACCTCCTTTGACCTACATGCAAAGACTTTGGCAATTTGTGGGAACACAACATGATTTTCTAACCACTTTGTGAATGTGTTTCTGAAAGTAGAGATAACTGTACACATGTGTCCACAGATGCCTTATTATTACCTCCATATTTGGGGTGTTGGCACCTATGTAGTATTTGTATGACTTTAGCTCGAGGCCATAATTTTGACACCACATCTGTCTGACTGAGACCCTTTTTAAGGATGTCTCTGTTGTCCCAAACATCAATTATGACAACCTTTTTGCAGTCATCCACAAACTTTGCTAACCATAGTGCTCGTGTGTTTGACTGTATTTCTGAAAAGTATACACCAGACAGAAGGGGTCCTAGGACTGTGCCATGGGGGACAAAAGTTGTTACCAGATTACAGTCCAACAGGGAGACCACAATTCTTACCTTGTGGGATCTATCTGCGCCCCAGTTGGCAATCCATCAGATGATATACGTGTTTATTTACAAGTTGTTGATTTTGTGGATATGACGTGTGTTGGATGTTGGAAAAGGGCATTTCAAGGTCTATGCAGGCTTTATGGAGCTCATTTCATTGATGTATGTCTTGGGTAACTGACTTGAAAACTGTTTAGCAGGTTTAGGGACCATAATCTGCCCCTGACCAAACCAAAATGGGTAGGGTTGGGTGTTTGTAGGCACCTAATAGCTCTGTTTATGAGTTCCATAATGATGGACTCCATGGCCTTGCAGATCAGGCTTATTAGGCTTATAAGACAATAGTTCCCATGGTCTGTTGTGCACCAACACTTGTGAAGTGTGCCAAATGTTGCTGTAACCCATTCAACAGTTTCATATCCTGTACAGAGGGTGAGTCTCAACAGACTCTTCAGGTGCAGGGTCGGTTTGTTTTGAAGTTCACATATGACACAGCCAGGGACACCATGTCATCCCATAGGCACCATGTTTTTAGGTTTGGATAGAGCTGTTTAACCATTGTATATGGGATTTCTGGGTTTTCAAAATCTCCAGGTATGGTAATGGGCCCTTTTGTGGGGGGTAAATATGTATTAACCTGCCTGACAAGATGTTGGCAATGTCAGTCATGTACATGTATTCATTTACCCTTTGCACTAACTCAGAACATATATGAGTTTATATTGATATTTATGACATAGCTAAAGAAAGCTTCATGGTTCTCTATGGAATCCTTGGCAATATTTTTGGCAGAGCTTGGCTTGGATAATGTTAGGAGTGCTCATTGTTTCTTGATGATACTGATCAGAGATTTATTGATCTTTGGATTTTAACTTTCTTTGAACAACTTAAGTACTTGTATTACATAGTTTGATTATGACAGGGGTCCAATATATTATATGGATCTGTTTTCATATCACCGTGTGCGCAAGACAGGATTGGTGAATAGTGACATGTGTCTGGAGTAAGAACTGCAACTGCCATATATGTGTGGCCCACTGCTGTACTCAGACGTAAGTGTGTGAGCATGCCCAGTATGACCTTTCAGTATGTTGTTGACTGACATTTGCTTCGTTTAAGTGTGTGAGCATGCCCACTATGGGCATATATACTATATGTGTGTGAAAAATAAAGCTGTTTTTTACTTCAGGGCTCACCTTTGTGTTGTACATCAACAGGAAGCACGCTGTGCCTGCAAGGCTTCCATGAGTTAATTTGCATAGACTTATCAACATTTCTACATACAGGGGGAACAGTTATTATTTGTACATTTCTACCCGGGGGCACACCTGATTGTTACTGTGGGTGTACATAGGATGAGGGGTACACCTGACACATATACACATTTGCTAGGCCTGCACTGCTATGTCTACACCTGACACTTATACACATTTGCTAGGCCTGCACTGCTATGTCAGGTACTCCATTTCAGTCTGTACTGTGGCCTATCATACTGGCTTGAGGCATACCACTGTACTACAGACCTTAGCTTCCAATTACATGCATATTAGTTTGTGACTTCATAGCCTACCCAACCCACATCACACTGCCTGGCCTGCTGTTATCTGTCTGCTTAGGCCTGGGAGGAGGTTACTCATATGCCTCTTCAGAGGGCATGATGCAGCATTTGTTTGTGTTTGCGTTTGTCTACAATTGTCCTGCTGGCTGTGACTGTTAGGTATGTGACCCCCCCAACTGGTATGTGTGAGTGACTTAAGTTGTGTCTGTGCCAGTGAAATGCTGTCATGGCTCACTGGTTCAGTACTGTGACTATAGTGCACAGTATCCTGAGTTCGAGCCCTGTCACTGCTTTTTATTTTCCTGCATGACAGACCAGACTGGTTAAGGAACAGTAAAGCAGGTGTGAGCATGTTTATCTGACGTTGCTCGACTTTGCCCAACGTTGCCCAACTTTGCCCGACATTGCGCTGGTTAGCGCAGTGCGCAGCTACACCCAATTGTATTTAAATATTCTCAGTACTGGTAAAATGTGCTTAGCAGTGCTTTATATTGCTTAAAATAGGGCACTCATGCTTCAGGTGGTGCTACAGGGCTGCCTATGTCAGATGCACATAGTACACTCCCTATACATGCATCCCTTTTACTGTATGTGCGAGTCAGAGAGAGGTGTCATTTCCAGGGTTCCTACTGAGTCAGTGTATGTGCTATGCATTGCCTCTTTGCCTAGGCCAGGGCATACTGAGCACACCTCCTTCTGCCTACTGGGGCAGGCTCAGGTTGTTCCTCCTCTGAGTCATGCTGTGCCTGTGCAGGCCTTGGCAATGGTGGGGGGCTGTTTGGCCCAGTCCCATGCTGTTCCTGCTGCAGCTGTTTCTGCAGGATCATATTGTGTAGCATGGCACATACCATAACAATTTGGGTACATGTAGTTGGTGAGTACTGCAAGGCTCCACCAGATGTGTCCAGGCACTGGAACCATGACTTGAGTATCCCAAGCACACACCCGATTATGTTTCTTGTTTGTGCGTGTGCCTCATTATGGAGTTCTTGTTCAGGTGTGTGTGCATTTCTGATGGGTGTCATCAGCCATGGCTCCAGTGCGTATCCAGCATCCCCCACTAGGTGACCATCAGGGATGTCCCCATTGGCAAATCTCTGGTACAACTGCATCATATGCCAGATGTGGGAATCGTGATAGCTTCCAGGGCAGCCAGCACACACATTCATTATTATGCCCTGGGCATCGCACACGACCTGGCAGTTGATGGACGGGAAGCCCTTGCGGTTGATGTAGACCCTACCCTGCTCACCGGGTGGTGCTTTGATGCATATGTGCGTGCAGTCTATTGTACCCACTACCTCAGGGTATTCTGCTATTTGGTGGAAAAGACGCATATTGCTGGCCAATGCCTCACGGGAATTGGGGAAATATACGTGGTCACTGACATTTGCTGACATGGCATCCAGGAACTGGTGGAGTACCCTGGATGCTGATGCCTGTGAAATCCCCATTATATCACCAGTTGGTCTTTGGAAGGTACCTGTAGCTAGTATTCTTAGGCCAACACATACCTTGGTATCCACTGGGAGGGGTTCCCCTCTGTGAGTTCTGTGTGTGAGGCATGGCCTGCACAGCTCAACAATTTGCTGTCTCCAGCTCATGTAGCCCCTGGTAGGTTACCCTGGGTGTGTACACTCTTCTCCATCTCCTCACTGTGGGATGCTCAGCAGCACTGACAACATCACCACCCTTAGCACCTTGCACATGGTTTATGATAGCAAGAGCAGCCTCTAACATTTTGTCTGACTTAAGCTTTTTAAGCTTTCCCTCTTTGTATATTGCAGTGTTGCAGAGTTCTTGAGAAAAAACAGGGAAGAATGGTGATTGCAGAGTTTACAGTGCTAGTCTGCTGCCTGTGTAATTGGCTGATTCTGATATATTTCAACTGGCAGCTCTGCTAGTTCTCCTTGGTCGACTTCCTACTACTTCTTTTCCTTCCTTTTGCCTTTCTGTTTCCGCCCGGGGGAAGCACCACGCAAACAAGTGCAAACACGCACACATGCTCGCACACTCTGTGTGCATGTTTGCATGGAGTTTCCTATCTTTTAACAGTGTGCACCTTTGGTTTGAGGTTTTCAGACAGGACAACTGCAGGTACGCCTCTTGCAATCCTGAGCAACTCAAAGCAAACATAAGCCACTGTGCTCCAATTAGCTTACAGCCTGCCTGACACCCCCCCCCATGATGTCACCTATATTCTACTCTACTACCCACATACTCCTACTCTTACACTCTTGGGACATGCCTCACATGCTGGGGAAAATTGGGATTCACTATCCTTATCCTCATTTGCATAGGATTGCCTATTAATGCATGGTTACAGCTCTCACACTGAGCTTCCCCCCTTAGCAACCACTACTCAGTGGCCATGTTATCTTCAGCCTACCATTCACCTGCATGGCAGAATAAGCTTTTTAGTGAAAATGCCTATTTTTGGCTTTTTTGAAATTATTTTCTTGTTTTTATAAGTGCCGCACGTTAGCGCGGTGCTGAGCTATGTTTAAACATTGGAGATCGGGGAAAAAAAAGTTAAATTTTTATATTTTTAAACATTTTAAAATGCCAGTGGCCTTATATTTGGCCATTGGCATGCTTCCTCAACTGTATGTATCCTTTATTTAGAGTTGTCATAGCTCTGATTAGCTATTTGCAGAACTGTACTCCATTACTAACGAAGTACATTTCTGCAGCTAACACTAATCTTCCATGGACAGGTTAGTGTTTCCTGGATCACCAATTTACGTCATTTGCATGGCTTTCACCAGCAAATGAGGTAATTTGCATACAATGACACTGTCCGTGCAAAAGTAGCTTTAGCAGTTCTCGTGCACGCCCCTGCTGGCTGCACCTGGATCGCACGGCAGACATATTGCTGGTGTGAGCTCCTACACTCTTCTTGCACTCCATGCAAGCTTTCGTAAATTCAGCCCTTAGTCTTATACCTTATACCTTAAATAACAGAAGGCTGCGGATGGTGATTCGTTACTGGGACTAAGCAGAAATTCCTTAAGACTCCAAAAGCAAAATAAGTTATTTCTTACACTTATTTCATTGAATTATACTTCTGTAACACGTATAATTGTGCTATACAGTTAATCTACTACATTTAGCACTGTTATAAAGATTTTTTACTGTTTTGCTGCATTTATGTACTGTTTTATACTGTTTTAACTGTATTTCTCATTGTTAGATACTGTGTCATTACTCTAATTGCATGTTTACTGAATTACTTAACTGTAAACTGCTTTTTCATACTGAGAGTTGTATTTTCTGTTTGTGAGTACTCTATCTGTACCTTTCTGTGCATTTTTGTTTGAGGTTTCTGTGCTCTAGTCAGGTATCATATAACTGATTTGCTTGCAGTTAAAAGCATTCTCTAGAGTCTCCTTGCTCCTTTATCTGTTTAAAACTTTCATTTAGTGGCTACAGCTAGTATCTGTAATAGTGTGCATTACTATAATTGCATTTTTATTGAATTACTAAACTGTAAACTGCTTTTTCATACTGAGACTTATATTTTCTATTTGTGAGTGTTTTTTTCTGTGCATTTATTGTGAGGTTTCTGTGTTCTACTCAGGTTGCATAGTCTTGATAGAGGCCTGCTGTTGTCAAGGCTTGGTAGTTTGTTGAGTTTCCTGTGTTTCTGGCAACCATTTTCTGCTGATAGTGTATTGTCTTCATAATTATTTAATGTAACAGGGTTTCCTGACCTTCTGTAGCACAAGTGATTGGGTAACAGCAGGGGCTAGTAGGACTGAGTAATTTAAGCTTCTTGGTATATAAACCCTGTGTTTGAAAAGGGCTGTGTTTGTATTTACCAGGCTGTGGCTGGTGATTCATTACTGGGACTAAGCAGAAGTTCCTTAAGATTCCAAGAGCAGAATACGTTATATATTACACTTATTTCATTGAATTGCACTTCTGTAACACTTATAATTGTGCTTTACAGTTAATCTACTACATTTTGCACTGTTATAAAGTTTTTTTACTGTTTCATTACATTTATGTACTGTTTTATACTGTTTTAACTGTATTTCTCATTGCTATATACTGTTTCATTACTCTAATTGCAAGTTTACTGAATTACTTAACTGTAAACTACTTTTTCATACTGAGAGTTGTATTTTCTATTTGTGAGTGCTCTATCTGTGTCTTTTTGTGCATTTGTTTTAAGATTTCTGTGTTTCTAGTCAGGTATCATATAACTGATTTGTTTGCAGTTAAAAGCATTCTCTAGAGTCTCCTTGCTTCTTTATCTGTTTAAAACTTTCATTTAGTGGCTACAGCTATTAGCTGTAATTGTTTACTATCTGTCCTCCCTATTGTTGTCTTGTTCTTATACTTGGTGGCTTTGCAGTTGCCCACCCATACTATATATTTGATTTTGGAAATTCCTAATAGAGAGAGAACAATAGAGAAGGTCAACCTACTTAGATTCTTAACCTTGAATTATCTTCTGTTCCAGATTTCTCTTTTTCCACTTTACTAAAAAAAATGCTTGTTTCCCCCCTTTCTTGGAACTAGTCAAGTCCAGATACAGATTTGCTGTATCCAGGACAGTTTGTAAGCTCGTGAGCCCCCCAATCCTGTCTGTGTTGGAGGGAAGTCTGATAGCTTATCAGTGGGGTAGTAAACACTAGGTAAACTATCTACCATGTAAGAAGTGGTTTCTGGTCCAGAAATTGTAGTTATTGGTCATTTGGGCAGTTTTTCCATCTCTCTCAACTTTCTGATTTAAAAGCCCACATTTGCACTTGTTTCTCCTAGTCTAGTCCAGATACAGATTTGCTGTATCCAGGACTGTTTGTAAGCTCCTGAGCCCCCTCAAGCCTTTCTCTGTTGGAGGGAAGGCTTCTAGTTTATCAGTGGGAGTGGTAAGCACTAGGTAACCTATCTACCACATGAGGAGTTATTTCTGTCCCAGAAATTGTCATTATTGGCCGTTTGGGCATTTTTTCCAGCTCTCTCAACTTCCTGATTTAAAAGCCTGTATTTGCACTTGTTTCCCTCCTTTCCTGTAACTAGTCTAGTCCAGATACAGATCTTCTGTATCCAGGACTGTTTGTACACTCCCGAGCCCCCCAAGCCTGTCTGTGTTGGAGGGAAGCCTGCTAGCTTATCAGTAGGAGTAGTAAGCACTAGGTAGCCTATCTACCACATAAGGAGTGTTTTCTGGCCCAGATGTTGTGGTTTATTGGCCTTTTGGGTAGTTTCTTCCATCTCTTTCAACTTTCTGGCTTAAAAGCCTGCATTTGCACTTGTTACCCCCCTTTCCTGTAACTAGTCTAATTCGGATACAGATTTGCTGTGTCCAAGACTGTAAGCTTCTGAGTCCCCTAAGTATTTCTGTGTTGGAAGGAAGCCTTCTAGCTTATCAGTGAAAGTGGTAAGCACTACGTAATCTATCTATCACATAAGGAGTGGTTTCTGGCCCAGAAATGGTAGTTATTGGCCTTTTGGACAGTTTTTCCATCTCTCTCAACTTTCTGGTTAAAAAGCTCATGTTTGTGCTTGTTTCTCGCCTTTCCTGTAACTAGTCTAGTCCAGATACAGACTTGCTGTATCCAGGACTGTTTGTAAGCTTCTGAGCAGTGCCAGAGTCTGCTCTTCAATTTTTCACTTAGATCTACTAATTCTCTCCTCTCCTGCACTTATAATACTAGCTTATTAGTCTAGCACTTTTCCAGACTTCTTGTAGCAATTACTGTAGCACACAAAAGAGCTACCAGCACTAAACGTTATACAAGGAAACATATCCAGTAGTTATTATCAATTCCCACCCCCTCCTGACATGTCTAAAGGTCAGTTCCCTGTGCTTTCTGCTATTAACCTGGTGAACTTGGGCATCCTGAGTCAATGTAGCAACTGCCTCATGTACACTGACAACCCTCTCCTCCTACCCTCCAACAATCAGACTTGCAAGAGATGCACTTATATATCCAAACTGGAAGCTACGCACTCTCCAGCCAAGACTGGAATAGCTGGTCAAGAGGAGAAGGTCAACACTTGTATCACACCACATGGAACACATAGCCCTCCAGAACACACACCAGCTCTGCCTTCACATAAAAACACAAACCACACACCCACCTTCATGGAGGTTCTCAATAAAAATCTTCCCAAGCAGCAGAGACCTCCAAGGCAGAAATGCACTCGACCACCACAACATAACACTAATCACGAGACACATGACTCTCCTCAACAGTGTGCCACTCAACCAAAGCCCCTAAGGCAATACAGCATGCACAACACAATAGTCATAGGTGACTTGATAGTGAGGCACACGTCTCACTCACTAGGTTGAATAAGGAGAAAGTAACAGTCAGCTGCCTGTCAGGTGCCAGGATCCACCACATAATGCACGCACTCAGGTCCCTCAACAACAGGTACAAATATGATTGTCATTATACATGTGGGTGCGAATTACCTGAAACATAACTCCCTGGACTATACGGAAAAAAAAAAATGGAAGAGCTCTCAGATTATGTAACCCAAGTGGGTATGACCCTACCCCTGAGCAACATCCTACTATCACCCAGAATGTTACCACAGTACAAGCAGAAAATAATTGATTTCAACAATTGGCTATGCTTCTGGTGTCATTCTAAGGGAATCCAGTATCTGTCTGCCTAGGATGACATGATTGACAGACCTCAATGCTTTTCCAGAGATGGCCTGCATCTGTCACCCCTGGGCTTCCAGATACTGGCCAAGGCTCTTGCCACTCCTATAGTGCCATTTTTAGGTGGTGTTCCAAAGACCAAATTACCACCATACCAGCTACAAACAAATGCAATCTGAGGGTCATGCTGCTCAATGCTAGAAGTCTAAAGCTCAAAATGCACTCACTCAAAGCAGTCCTTAAAATGGAGAACATAAACATTTGTGCTGTAACAGAGACCTGGTTCAAGGCAGCAGAAAGCACCCCTGCACTACCAGGCTATAACTCATTCCACACCTTTCACCCCAGAACTTGGACCGAAGCTCCAAAGGTGGTGGTGTTTCCATATTCATATAGAATGCGCACACCTCCAGACTGGTCGCCCAACATAACACATCAGAGATACTTAATGTGCAGCTAACATTGAGTAAGACAGCGATTCAGGTCATAGCCTGCTACAGGTCCCCAACCATGTCCCAAGACTCACACTCCATGCTCCTAATCATCCTGGAGAATATTAGGGTCCAACCTAACACTCTCTTACTAGGCGACTTCAACTACCCCTCCATTAACTGGGTAAACTACTCATGTAAAAATACACTTGCCCAACATCTCCTGGAGTTCATTAATTCCAATCCCCTGGACTAGCTTGTTCTTACTCCCACTAGAGGTAGTAATATTCTCTACCTGGTCATTACTAACATGGGCGACCGTTGCTTTACACCAGTAGTCAGCTCCTCCCTGGTTAGATCTGACCACAAATTAATCACCTTGGAAATCCACATCACTCCTCCTCCCGCAAAGGTAACCACCATGAAAAACTTCTCCAAAGCTAACTTTTGGCTCCTAAAAACAGAGGTGGCTAACTTCACAGCACCCATGCAAATGGAGAATAGTTGCATGACTGCAGAATCATACACCAATGCACTGTGCGAACATGTACACAAATGCATGGATCTCACCATACCCAATAGAACCAAGATGATCTCCTCCAAAAAAAGGAAGCTGATCTGCTGGTCCCCTGCCATAAACAAACTCTACAATAGAAGGAGGAAACTGATGCAGGTTATTTCCCAAGACTGGAAAACTCCCTTATCAGCCTCAACAAAAAGTTGAGATCCCTCATCAAATCCTCTAAAGTTACCTATGAAAACAGAAGTGCAGCAGATAGTAAAGACAACCACAAGGCCTTCTATATTTATGTAAAGAATATCCATGGCAATATCCAGATTTGCTCTAAGCTACTGCATAATGGTACCTCCTATACTGAGCCAACAGATATTGCCAGTATACTGGCCGAAAGATTCAGTGCCAACTTTACCCCACTCCCTCCAAAGGACCAATCACAATACCAGTAGATTGCCAGGTACACAGTATTACTGCTGCACAGGTTAAAACAACACTGTCCAAGGCCAAGAATACAGCTTCTATGGGAGCTGACAATATCCCTGGTTGTGTTCTACATGAATTACAGAGTGAACTGACACCTCACATGTGTGCCCTGTTCAACCACAGCCTCACCTCAGGCTTTGTCCCTACCGAATGGTGCATTGCTACAGTCATCCCTATCCACAAAGGAGGAGTGATTACAGACCCTGGGAACTATTGCCCGATTAGCCTGATGAGTCTGATAATACAAAGCTATGGAATGCATCATCGTGGACCTAATAAACAAGGATATAGGGAATCTCCAAACTCTGGATCCCACACAGTTTGGTTTTGTGAAGGTAGATCATGCCTGCTGAACTTGGTTGACTTCTTTGAGTCAGTCACCAGAGCTGTGGATGAAGGCAAGGTGGTTTCATACAGCCTACCTTGATCTGGCCAAGGCATTTGATACCATTCCCCACTCAGGAGTCATAGAAAAATTCACTAAGCTTGGCATCAACTCCTATATCACTAGGTGGGTTGAAAACTGGCTCACAGATAGACCCCACAGTGTGAAAGTAGCTGACTCCAAGTCAGACCGCCGAGTAGTCACGAGTGGGGTCCCACAGGGTTTGGTCCTGGGTTCTCTCCTGTGTGGTAGCTACTTCTCTGATGTCCAGGCAAACACAAAGGGACTCTGGATGACAAAGTTCACAGACGATTGCAAGTTGGCAGATATTATTAACTCCCCAAGTGATGTTGACATCCTACAGAATGGCCTCACTGAGACCAACGACTGGTGTTAGAACCATGGCCTTAAGCTCAATGGCAAAAAATGTGTTGTCATCTCCTTTGGGAAAAACCCGGTCCCCATGAATTACCGATCCCCATGAATTACCATATTGTCAGTACTCCACTGAACACAGAAGTTGTTATAACAGATCTGGGAACACAGGTTGACAGCAACCTCTCTTTTGATCACCACATTGCCGCTGTGGTCAGAAAGTCCTTCTATGTGGCACATCTCATTACTAAGGGTTTTGCATCCAGGAAAAAAGAGGTCCTCATCTCCCTCTACTCTTCCCTCATTAGGCCAATCATTGAGTACAGTGCCCCATTTGGCATGTACCTCACTAGACACCTGCAACAACAGGAGAGGCCACAAAAGTACCTCACAAAGAGGATCCTAGGCTTTAAACACTTGTCCTATATGGACAGACTCAAACAAACTCTAACTATTCTCTGTCTCATATCGCCTACTTAGAGGCGATCTCTGCTTGACTTACAAAGCCATGTCTGACCCAGCTCTGTTAGAAATGCTACATCAAAAGAAATCCCAATCCCTCCACACCACATGTTCCAGAGACCTCAACCTCATTACCACAATTAACAAAACATGCTAGAGGAACAGGTTCATAACCCAGACACTGCCCATGCTATGGAACAGACTTCCCATACATGTCAAGTAGCGCACCTCGCTGACCCTCTTCAAGAGAAATCTTGATGAGTGGATGGGAAACAAAAAAGTCACACCTGGGATAACTCCAGTGGCTCTACTTGACAGATGCACTGTGAACTAAGGTTGGGTGGCATTATACCACGGTAATCCTATGGCTAGGCTTGTAAATGCTCCAGGGCCATTAGCCTAGCACACACCTATGAACCAATGAAATCTGCCAGATCTGTGACATGTAACATTAGTCTTGTTTGTTTTCTGAGGTAGAGTGCATGGACCATTATCCAATTAGTTATCCAATTCACAGTGAATCACTTGAATTTCTATCAAAATTTGCTTTAACAGAATCTTAAGGAAATGCTAGATTTTATAGATCCTAAACTGTTTGGCCAGTGCCCACAGCATGTTGCCAGATCTTAATCTCACATTTTGCTTTTTTTTCAGTCTCTAGTTTTCCATCATCATTAAAAGTAAGCAAGCAAACTATCTCTGTAACATGCATTGACTACTTTTTATATAATCTAACTGCAATTTCAACTTATTTTCATTAAAAGTTCTTAGGAATACCAAAATAACTGACTGTTCTTTGCAGCAACATTACATGATCTGACGTGTTTTAATCTTTAATGCATTCCCTTATATAATTCTAAGTGAAATTTATATTTGAATATTTGTTATATAGATTTTTTTTAATAAAACATACCAATGTTGTTTAATGAGTAAATGCATTTTTTTAGACTTCACCTGAAGTACTTTTTACCCAGGTATAATGGGCATGGGTTTAACATCATGTGGAGGACCACTACTTACAAGTATATTATATCCACATATTAGCAGTGATGCTGTCAGAAAAACTGAAATATGAAGCATGAGGACAGAACCTACAATCTACTGTGCCTCTGACAGCAAAAAAAGGCATGTTTCTTGTTGAGCCACTGACACTTTTGCAGGATCACTTCTGCAGTATTTTCTACTACATGCAGTGTTAGTCTCTAGAATAATATTCTTTTTCTCCAATATTTTGTTTTTTTTACTAGATTCCTTATCTTAGAAATGTCAACGTACATCATGGTGTTGCAATGGGATTTAAGAGAAGTATCCTACAATTATACAAATCTTGTTGGCATTTTTACCCAATTATTGCCACTTATGTACTTTTATGTATATCACTTCATATAAGGACCTGGCATTTCTGGCACAAATCTGAAAGAAGAGCACTGTATACTATACAATAAACCTTTAATAGATGTGAGAAACAAAATGTGGATAATTCAAAACATAACTGTTATAATCTCCTCACTTTTTGAACAAATGTGAAACTCCCACATTTGTTTATTTTTCTTACAGGTGCTTCCTGAAGGGAAACAGTGAAAATGCATTAACAACACCATCAATTTTAACTGTTAGCAGAGGATATGTTTCAGGATTTTCTTTAGTAAACTGTCCACTAACTACAACAGGTAATTCTCACTGTCATAGCAGATATAATAAGAAAAATACTGTTTTTGTTATCTATATTAAGTGAATGAATATACTGCGGTGGTGGTGCTGCGGTAGTGTTGTCGTCTCACAGTAAGACGTTGTCCTGTTCGATTCTCAGCTAAAGCGTCTTCTGTGTGGAGACATGCGTGAATGGGTGTACCTTCATTGAAGGTTGTGTGTCAGGGCTGGCAACTCGGCACGTAAAAATCTACTGCCAATCATTAGAAGACCGGAGTTCTACTGTGGCGACCCCTAACTGGGAAAAGCAGAAAGATACAACAACAATAACATTAAGTGAATGAATATAGTGTATGATTTTATGATGCCAGAGCATCATGAGAAATCTTTAAATTATTTTTCCACATTTATTACTTGCATCTTTATTGTGTTTGCAAGACAAAATAACAAAAGACATTGACAAATGAGAAGGTAATAAGTGCAAGAGACAATAGCAGTGTCAGTAACACAGAATATCGCACACAATACAGACCAAACACATAGATCTAGATATGCTGAGCCTCTTCAAAGTAACATACCTATATAACCTAAGAATCAAAAACCCTCAGCAGTCTAACAACACTCGACTCCAGCAACACCCACCATGAAACATGCATCTATGTCTCACAGTGTCTCAGTTCAAGAACCCATGAGGCAAACCTCCACACAAACTAATGTCCTAGTCTAAAGTGACTCATCAGAGTAAGGAAGGGATCATGGTTAGTCACCTAGCTAATACCAGAATTCACCACCTCATGCATGCACTCAAGTCCTTGTACCACAATTACATGTAAGACACAGTCATACTACACATGGGAGTAAGCGACTTGAAACATACCTCCCTGGACTATATGAAGAGAGAGACATGATGCAACTCTTGGAACATGTGACCCAAGCAGGTAGGAGCCTAGCCTTGAGAAGCATTTTATCATCACATAAAATGATACCAGAATGAGCAAAAGATTAACTTCAACAATCAGCCCAGCTTCTGGTGCCAGTCATGGGGGTCCAATATATATCAGCCTGAGAGGAACTGGTAGACAGTCCTAATTGTTTTTCCAAAGATGGCCTATACCTATCTCCACAATGCCTTTTTATATTGACTAAGACAGTGGTTCCCAAACTTTTTCAATTCTCGGCTCCCTTGTTGAATCCAGGTTTTCCCAAGGCACTCCCCCATTAAATTCTAACTAGTCCATAAACTTTGTTTACCATTTGATTTAAACCATAGCCCAGATGGTGCAGATGCAAATGCTGCTATGAAGTGACCATTAGAAATATGAATGAATGAAATGGCAGGCAGTGAAAACCTGCACTAAACCATCATTGCTTCTTTAAGAAAAGACATGCTCCCTCTAGCTCCACTGCTCACGCAAATTCTTTTTTTTCTCTCTTAGCATGCAGCAGTCAGATTGCATAAATTATGTTCATGACGTAGTAAGAAATACAAGTGAAAAAAATTGTAAAGCTGTTGAATAACTGAGTATTTTTATTATTACTTTTAATTGTAGATCTCCAAGCTTGACATATGCTTCAGGAAGATCATAAAATATTAATAAGAGGTGGCTGCATTTTTCAAGGCCCCTCTTTATCAACACAAACACCCCTTTGTGTGAAGCCGTAGCACCTAGCAGCAAGCTGTGAGATGAATTTTTAATTATTTCCCTCACAAACAGTAAAAAGGCGCTTGCAGTTTCTCCAAAAGAGAGAAAATTGCAAACACATGCATCACAATCCGTATGTAGTACAGGGTTAAAAATCAAAAGGGAGGTGTTTCTGAAAGATCAAAATGGATGGATTTTTGTTTTGTTAATATGCAATAGTCTTAATTAGCATAATTTATATATTTATGATAGAGAAAAATAGTAATGTAATGCTTTCCACGCAGCAAATCCAAAGTGAAATGCAATATTTATTAAAGAGATGTGAAAGGGGCATGCAAGATCTTTTGTTAGTGAGATGTGGATCGGTTGTTATGGCTAGTTTCTTGTTGAGGGTTTTTTCTTTTCTTTTCTCAGCCTGGATACACAGTTGTTTGGGCCTTGGCAGTGGAAGCGACTAGCTCAAGTCGGATGTTTTTCCCTTTGCAGCCAGTCAGGGGTACGGAAAAGGCGACTTCTTCTGGCACACATTTGAGTTGCTAGTTTGCTTTTTTGGCCACCTTTTCAAATTACTGCAGGTCAATACGGCTTTTTTTTACATTAACTTGAGAAAGGGGGCATATGGACAAGTGTACATGTTTTATGTGTCTTGCAGTTTTGCAATACTTTATTTTTTTACCATAAGTCTGAAAGATAAAATTATAACATTCTGATTTTTTTTGGGGGGGGAGGGGGTGGCCGTGTCAGATTAGTCATATTGTGCAGTCTGTATGCCTAATTTTACATATTAAGTCAGATAATTTTATATTTTAAATGTCAATGTTTTAAACACTTTAATTTACTTTGTGTTTTAAAAATGTGACAATTTGTTTTGAAAGCTGTTAGTTTTGTTCCGGTTGTTTGTTTATGGCTAATGATTGAGGTCTTCACTTCATAGACACAGGGTACGGGGTTGATTATGACCGTCAGGTTATTAATCCTAACACATCTTTGGGAATGAAGATCAGACAGCATGAGAAACTGTAAACTGAAATTAAAAGAAATAGTACATTTAACAGCTGGATTGAACAAGAGGGAAATAACATTTAGCAGCTGGACTCCACAACAGGAAATAAAGTTCAGTCTGATAATGTTAAGATCACTGGGTGAGTTAAAGCTGATGAAATACTGGGTAATGGAGTAACTCTGTTTATTGGCAGACATAGTGGAACATGAATTTTAGAAGGTTTTACTGACTACATGTTTTATAGTGCAAGGTCTCAACTGATGCTTATAGAAACAAAAAGGTTCCTAGCAGGATACCGTTCTGAGCAGAAAATATAAAAGAGTAAAACTGGAGTCAGCCGTTTTTTAGATTTCTACTTTAATCACACATTAACATGAAGGAGACAGATGCAGTCTAACCTAAGTTTATCTCTGTGTGTCCTTTAGTCCACACTATGGCTCAGTGCCAGTTACATAAAGTAAAGCTTGAGTTATTACCGACTCATAAAATGCCGACAACTGGAAGACTACAATGGAGCAAAGTGTACTGAATTATGGGATTTAGCTGGAGAAAATGCTGGTTAAATGTTAAGATGTCTTATGCAGGGATAAGATATAAATGGCTGGGTAAGTCAGAAAATTACATTGTAAAGGGGTACTAGTACATAGTTTGCCTGTTAATGCTTGCGAATTTCTTAATTTTAACACATATGGCTTAGTGCTACCTACTGAGTCTACAGGAAGGCATACTGTGGGGTAATTTTCTGCTTACTCATTACCATTATGTTTTAATGTTTCATTTCCTTGGCAATTGAAATATATTATTTTGTAAGTACATGACAGCAGGTGTGTCTGCTTAGGGCTAATATTAAGCCATCTCTCTCTCTACCTACATAGATCTTCTTTCGGCTGTTCCCGTTAGGGGTCGCCATAGCGGATCATCTGTTTCCATTTCTTCCTGTCCTCTGCATCGTGCTGTGCCATACCAACCACCTGCATGTCCTCTCTCACCACATCCATAAACCTTATCTTAGGCCTTCCTCTTTTCCTGTTACCTGGTAGCTTCATCCTTAGCATCTTTTTCCCAATATACTCAGCATCCCTCCTCAGCACATGTCCAAACCAACGTAATCTTGCCTCTCTGGCTTTGTCTCCAAACCTTCCAACCTGGGTTGACCCTCTAATATACTTATCCCTAATCCTGTCCACCCTCTTCACACCCAGTGCAAATATTAACATCTTTAACTCTGTCACATCCAGCTCAAACTCCTGCCTTTTATTCAATGCCACTGTCTCCAACCCATATAACATAGCTGGTCTCACTACCCTCTTGTAGACCTTCCCTTTCACTCTTACTGGTACTTGTCTGTCACAAATCACTCCTGACACTCTTCTCCACCCACTCCATCTGCCTGTACTCTCTTCTTCACCTCTCTTCCACACTCACCATTACTCTAAACTATTGATCCCAAGTATTTAAACTCATCCACCTTTGCCACCTCTACTCCTTGCATCCTCACCATTCCTCTATCCTCCCTCTCATTCACACACATATATTCTGTCTTAGTCTTGCTGACCTTCATTCCTCTTCTCTCTAGAGCATATCTCCACCTCTCCAGGGTGCCCTCCACCTGTTCGCTACACTCACTACAGATCACAATGTAATCTGCAAACATCATAGTCCACGGGGACTCCTGTCTGTTCTCGTCTATCAACCTGTCCATCACCATTGCAAATAAGAAAGGGCTCAGAGCAGATCCTTGATGTAATCCCATCTCCACCTTAAACGCATCCATCACTCCCACCACAGACCTCACCGCTGTCACACTACCCTCATATATATCCTGTACCACTCTTACATACTTCTCTGACACTCCCGACTTCCTCATACAATACCACAACTCCTCTCTAGGCACCCTGTCATATGCTTTCTCTAAGTCTACAAAAACACAATGCAGCTCCTTCTGACCTTCTCTGTACTTCTCCATCAACACTCTCAGAGCAAACATCACATCTGTAGTGCTCTTTCTCGGTATGAAACCATACTGCTGATCACTAATCATTACGTCCCTTCTCACCCTAGCTTCTGCTACTCTTTCCCATAACTTCATGCTGTGACTGATCAGTTTAATCTGTCTGTAGTTACTACAGCTCTGCACATCACCCTTATTCTTAAAAATTGGTACCAAAACACTCTTTCTCCATTCCTCAGGCATCCTCTCACTTTCCAAGATTTCATTAAACAATCTAGTTAAAAACTCCACTGCCATTTCACATAAACACCTCCATTCTTCCACAGGTATGTCATCTGGATCAATAGCATTTCCATTCTTCATCTTCTTCATAGCTATCCTTACTTCCTCTTTGTTAATCCATTGTACTTCATGATTCACTATCCCCACATCATCCAACCTTCTCTCCCTCTCATTCTCTTAATTCATCAACCCCTCAAAGTACTCTTTCCATCTCAACACACACTCCTCACTTGTGAGTATGTTTCCCTCATTATCCTTTATCACCTTTACCTGCTGCACATCTTTCCTAGCTTGGTCCCTCTGTCTAGCCAGTCAGTACAGGACCTCTTCTCCCTCCTTAGTGTCCATCCTTTCAAACAACTCTTCATATGCCTTAACCTTAGCCTTCGCCACCTCTCTCTTTGCCATGCACCTCATCTCCTTATACTCCTGTCTACTTTATTCATCTCTTTGACAATCCCACTTCTTATTTGCCAACCTCTTTCTCTGTATACTCTCCTGTACTTCCTCATTCCACCACCATGTCTTCTTGTTGTCCTTCTTCTGTCCAGATGTCATACCAAGCACCTTTCTAGCCATCGCCCTTACTAGCTAACTCTGCTGTAGTTACCCAGGTATTTGTTAACTCTTCACTGCCACCCAGTGCCTGTCTTAACTCATTCCTGAACTCCAGCTCACAATTACCCTTTTTTAATTTCCATCATTTGATTCTTGGTGCTGCCTCACACTCCTCCTCCTCTTCTTGATCACTAACGTCATCCTACAAACCACCATCTTATGCTGCCTAACTACACTTTCCCCGGTTACCACTTTACAGTCCCCAAACTCCTTCAAACTGGCCCTCCTACATAAG
Organism: Protopterus annectens; assembly: GCF_019279795.1. Lineage (NCBI taxonomy): Eukaryota > Metazoa > Chordata > Ceratodontiformes > Protopteridae > Protopterus > Protopterus annectens. The sequence goes on from NC_056729.1 coordinate 1,890,324,781, forward strand.
ATATAATCCACCTGTGTGCATCTTCCTCCACTCTTGTATGTCACCCTATGCTCCTCCCTCTTGTTAAAATACGTATTCACCACAGCCATGTCTATCCTTTTGGCAAAATCCACTACCATCTGACCTTCTGCATTCCTTTGTTTAATACCATACCTACCCATCACTTCCTCATCCACTCTGTTCCCTTCACCAACAAGCCCTTTGAAATCTGCTCCAATCACCACTCTCTCACCCTTGGGTACAGTCATCACCACTTCATCCAACTCACTCCAAAATTTTTCTTTCTCATCCATCGCACACCCAACTTGTGGAGCATATGCACTAACAACATTCATCATTACACCATCAATTTTCAGCTTCATAAACGTCACTCTATCCGACACTGTTTTCACCATCAAAACACTCTTAGCATACTGTTCCTTCAGGTTAACTCCTACGCCATTTCTCCTCCAATCCACACCATGATAAAACAATTTGAACCCACCTCTGATACACCTAGCCTTACTCCCCTTCCATCTGGTCTCTTGCACACACAATATACCAACCTTCCTTCTGTCCATCATATCGGCTAGCTCTCTCCCTATGCCAGTCATACTGCCAGCATTCAAAGTTCTGACCCTCACTACCACAGTCCTAGCCTTTCTCCTCTCTTCCTGCCTTCGGCCATGCCTTCTGCCTCTTCTCCTCCTTCGGCCAACAGTAGCCCAATTTCCGCCAGCACCCTGTTGCTAATATGTGCACAATTATTGCTATCATTGAGTAACCCAACATTCTACTCGATGATGTGTTTGCCTTCATCTTCCTTGTTTTTAAAATATACAACCTATACAATATACAGGTTTAATCTTTATAAGTGTCCTATTATCTGGCCATTTAAAAATGGTTTACTTCTAGTTAGCTAGAAAAGAAAAGGAAAAACCGTCTCTGTAGTAACCTTCACTGTTCCAGCTACCCTGGTCTCTTAATGCATAGTAATAACACTTGACTGGGTCAACCTCTCAGTTTCAGATTTCTCATTTAGAATGACAGAATGTGACCAATCCCACATTTACTTATGCAGATCATTAACAATCAAGAAATCATCTTTTCACTTACCAGTAACATGCAGTAGGTGGCTCACTTGCATTTCCCCAAACTTTAGGTTTAGCCGCACCTTACCTTGGATTAGCTGCTCTCCTGTGTAGCCTATAACCTTTAGTGTGGCCATAAAATAAACCACGAACTAATAAGCTTAGTAACTACGCTTATTAGTTTGTGGTTTATTTTGTGGCTAAGCTTATTAGTTTGCGGTGCTCCTGTGAGGAAACCGCGGCTCCCCAGTGTGTCACGGCGCACACTTTGGGAACCTCTGGACTAAGACCTTGTCCATCCCTTCATGCCTTTTAGGTTTATTCATACTTATATTACAGGGGCTAAAAACCTCATGGGAATACAGGACTAGGTTTCTAAAGATCCTTATGGATCACTAGCCTAATAGGTATTTATGCACTTATTTACAAGGGAGATATGTAAAGATGTTGGGGAACAGAGCTGATGATGTGGATAACTGGAAAAACTCTACAGTCTGAATTTTTAGAATCCCCTGAAGGAAATTATGAGGTAGATTCAAAAGAGCAGTATTTTGAATTCTGCTCTAAATGTGAGGATATGGTAGTACATTGTACGTCTGCTCTGCAAAAACATAGACCAGTGTATCTGAAGTCAGAATAAGCCACAATCTACCCCAACATTTATCAAAGGTTACTTACTGGGGTATTGTTTTTAAGAAAGAATTTTAAGATTCTTATAGAAGATGCACACAGACAGCTTAATCCGACAGAAAATAGCAGTGCTATAGGATACCTTGAGAGAAGCAGATAAGTGAAATTTTGAAAGACTCTTCTAAGATATACTGGCAGCTTGGAGTTTAGGTGCATGCCTCTTTAGAGACCTAGACTCCTAATGGCTCAAAGAATAGTTAAACAAAACCAGCATATATGTTGGAAGAAGACAAAGTGTGGGTTGCCATTTTGGACCAGTAGGATGTCTGTTCTCAAGTACATACAGCATAGCAGTATTATTAGGGAATGATGTAGTGACGACAAGGGAATGTGAAGGAATTTAGAGGAGGCTACCGTAGATTGCATCTCTCTAAATCAGTGAACTCATGTAGCCCCCTGAATCAATTGGTATAACACAGGACAGCCCCCTGTGAGTAGGATGGGCGTGCTCTTAGTACTGGCCATGTGTTCCTTAATGGAGTTTCTGGTGAAGATACACAGTGATAAGCAAAACTGGTGTGTGTAAATAAGATGGAGGACACTATAGCTTCAGAGCGGATTTCGGTACCATTTAGTAACTGTCCTCTGTATGTTTACTTTAGTTATTTATTTAAAATATAAGATACAAAGGAAAGCCAAAGGGTGAATGACTATCAGATTTGGACATGTGATGGTTGCATCTGTACTGATGTTTCCAAAAGATGTTGTCCTTTTACCCTATAGTGATTGCGATCTCAAAAGTACACCTAAAATAGTTCATTGCTGGGCATGAAACAGCTTGGATGAAAATCAACATCTCCAAATCAGAGAACACGGATGTCTCAATGAAGAGAGAGGTTTGTTCTGTGCAGGTGAGATAGGAGAAGATACCCACAGGTGGAGGTGTTTAAGTATTTACTGCTGATGTAGCAGTAGGCTTTGATAATTAAGATCTGAGTCTTTGGAGGAAGCTTTTAGTTTACTAGCTGGTACATGTCCCTATCCTCTCCTATTGTCACATGTTCAAAAGGTTGTTGTCATGGATACATATTGCAGAAATAGGCTTCCTTTACTGGGCTACTCTGTTCAACCAACATGACAGAATGCCAAACTAAGTAATCCAGGAGGATTTCAAAATACAGCTATCACTCCTATATGATAAAGGAATCCATTGAGGTGCTTTTGGCACCTTGAAATGATGCCCTGTAGATGATTCCCTCATAACATTGAATAGACCTTCAGGTAGACTTAGGATATACTGGAAATCTTAAATATCTCATATTGCTTATGAATACATGGGGTCTTCTAAGATGAAATATGAACTGATTGTTAAGAAAGACTAATCTGTTCTGTTCAGCCAGTCACAACGGTGACTTCTACAGAGCAAATGTTTACAAAATTGGATGGATGGATGAATAGATGGATAGATGGTCCACTTGACACCCCAAGTCACAGACATAAGGTCCTGCATATACAAACTGATATGACATTTGCAATGTAATGTAAAACACATTGCTGAGCAAGATATGAACTTTGTGGAGATGGGTAACTGAAAGACATAGACAGGCAGTTGGTGACTGACTTGTCAAACACAAAAGCAAGTGACTGCAATGTTTTTAAGTTTGGTCTGATGATCTGTGGCTACCTAACTGGTTGTCAGTTTGGATGTACTTTGAATCATGAAAGTACACAAACTTCTAACTGCTAATGATCAATTCTGAAAAAAAAACACATTTTTGCAGGGAGGCAAGCACCGTTATCCCCAAACCCCCCTGCTAATTATATATAACAACTCCAAGATCGCTCAACAATGGGGAAAAGGCAGCCCCCCTATTCCCTACTGTGCACAATCTTGCACGGACTTAATACCAGCAGAAGTGATTAAATGACTTTTTATTACTTCTGGTGTTCAACACGTTTGGAATTAAGAACATTTGATTATATACAGTACTCTTGTCATATTATACATACACCTAATCTTCCTCTTCCTCCCTTACTGAGATCCTAACCTACACTTTTAATTGCCGTGAGTCACTTCTTAGAACTATGCCTTACTAAGAATCTTTTTGTAACGTATTCCTATATTGTTTCCATCTGATTTATTAGTCTAACTATAGTACCATGCCTTTAATTTTTTTTTCTTCTCTTATTTTAATTCTACTTCTAATGTATTTTTAGATTCTTTTTGTAATTTTCTCCTTTGTTCAACTTGTATATTGTTGTGCATATTAATTTTTTTTGTCATTTAAAATTGTTGCTTACCTGTTCTGGAGCTTTTCTCCCCGGGCCTCGACTGTAAACGGATGTATGTCCAGCTTGACTAGCCCGGTCAACAAATGTAAAATAAATAAATAAAATATTATATAGAGGAGTTATATTGACTCCTATCCAGCATGAACACAGGGCCTCAGTTTTGCAAAGTGACAAAGCATGGTAGGTATGTTGTATGAATCCTTAAGACCATGGAGCCGGTTTACATAGTCATGTGACTAATGTCATGACCTGTGTTTACGCACCGATCAAACATAGTAATGTTTCATTCTCCAGACTGGATAGGCTGTATATTACAGTAGGGCATGCTTTTCAGGATGTAGTATGGGGGGATTAATCAATAGCAGTATCCCATCATGCTCCAGTAGCTGCATGAGTTAGGGCCTTGTAAGAATGGAGCTGTTTAAGACATTGGCGGTTCCGATTTTATTATAAAAAAAACAGGCTTTTAGAAATTAGCATCGAGAGATTTATGCCCTGAATAGAGAAGCTAAGATTCAGTGAGGGGAGAGAGAGAGAGAGAGAGAGAGAGAGAGAGACACACACACACACACACACACACACACACACACACACACACACACACACACACACACACACACACACACAATACATGGGTAGAGTTTAAGCAAAGAGTGAGATAGTCAGTAAATCAGTGCATCGTCTACTGTTGGAGAATGGAAGGTGACAATTGTAGGGAAGGAGACAAAGTTTAATGCCATTACAGCAGGGTACTGAACAGGGGTCACAGGAATAGAGGTCATTACAGCAGGGTAATGAGCAGGGGTCACAGGAATAATGGTCATTACAGCAGGGTACTGAGCAGGGGACACAAGAATAGAGGTCATTACTGCAGGGTACCGAGCAGGGGTCAAAGGAATAATGGTCATTACAGCAGGGTACTGAGCAGGGGTCATAGGAATAGAGGTCATTACAGCAGGGTACTGATCAGGGGTCACAGGAATAGAGGTCATTACAGCAAGGTACTGAGTAGGAGTCGCATGAATAGAGGTCATTACAGCAGGGTACTGAGCAGTGGTCACAGGAATAGAGGTCATTACAGCAGGGTACTGAGCAGGGGTCACAGGAATAGAGGTCATTACAGCTGGGTACTGGGGAGGGGTCACAGGAATAGAGGTCATTAGAGCAGGGTATTGAGCAGGGGTCACAGGAATAGAGGTCATTACAGCAAGGTACTGAGCAGGGGTCACAGGAATAGAGGTCAGTACAGCAGGGTACTGAGCAGGGGTCACAGGACTAGAGGTCATTACAGCAGGGTACTCAACATGGGTCACAGGAATAGAAGCGATTACAGCAGGGTACGTAGCAGGGGTCACAGGAACAGATGCTGGTGACTGAGAATACCTGGGAGGAAATGTAAGACTTACTTGATGCTAAAACACAGCTTGTCAGAGAGGTATTGGGGAATTATTTTCCCATAACTCACCTTTTTATCAGAAGTGATAAGTTATTTGCCCAAGGCAACAAGTGTCAGAAAGGGTAATACCAGAGCTGATGACTGTGGGGAAACATTTTGTTGATGTATCAGCCATTGATCTTGAAGGAATTTCACAGATTCTGCCTGAGCCTTTATTCAGAAAAGAGACACGTGAAGAGACAGGAATTCACTGAGTTTCTGCAGCCTTACCTTTCCCTAGATTGGTGCAGGAGGGAGCTGAGGAACCTTTAGTTCCTCTAACTGAGGAAGTGCTAAAGGGAATGCTGCTTAAAGCAGGCCTCTGTAAAGTCATCCAGCTCAGATGGAATACCACTGGATTTCTGGGTGGAAATGAGTAAGATTGTCTGACCACTTAAGTTGGAATCATTTAATGGTATACTTAAACGGCCCTTAAAATTCTATGAGGTAGAGTTGGATCCAACGGTAGGCAACCTAGACAGTTGCCTAGGCTCACTGGCTTGGAGGGCTGCCACATTTCATTTTTAATTAAAAACAAAACAAAATTTTTATGTTCATCTTTACATTTTTGTTTGAGGACGCACTGTGTGTTTGTCATACATCTTTTGTACAAAGATGTACAACCACATACATCAATGTGCAAGATTAAATGCACGTTAAGATAATACTTCTGTTCTCAGGCTGCTTGCTTCCAAACTTTTTTCCTGCTTACATTCATCCTTTTCAAATGCACATTGAACCAATGCTGACTGTGTGTTGCCAGGTTAGTTAATTAGCTTGTGTAAACTCAAACCCTGTACCTTGGTTACATTAGACAAGAGCTTTACCTCTCTACATCAAATACCAGACTGCTCGCTCAGTCATGCATTGAAATAGGTAATTTTATCTTTTTTGTTTCATACATTTTATTTCACTGCTGTATAGAAAAAAACTTCAAAACTACTGGGGATACATGTTCAAGGAATGTGAGTTTCAGTGCATTTTCAAGTAATGTGAGTTTCAAAGGAAGATCAGTTTACTGTTGCTCATGCTAAGCCTGTTTTCAATGGCTGTCAGTGTTTCCCCTATAGTATTTCAAAGCCGTGTCAGTAGCAGAACAGGTAACATACTTGACTTTGGTAAAGAAGGCTGTGGATTGTACTCCCTCATCCTGTAGATGGATTGTCAATACTGCAGTGCACTTTAAGGGGGATGGGTTGTACTCCTGAGTGTGTTGTCCTTTGGATGAGATGTTAAACTGAGGCCCCATCTATCTGTGTTAATGGTAGGTACTGTGAAATTGTTTACATCAACTTGAGCTATCAAAAGGTGTAGGGGGAAGTTTTCCAAAGCCCTGGCCACATTTCCCCTAGTAGTATAAATACCACCAAGGGTCTCCCCTGAAAAGACATTACTAACCTAGTGGGACTAAACTGGTCAAGAAGGGATATTTAAATTAAAAGTTTTAAATTAAATCCATATTTCTGCCTTCATTTCAAAAGTAAAGAAGAAAACAGTAAGCACATTGAGAGTTTTGAGCTGTGATTATGGTAAATGGGGGGGGGGGGGACACTAGTAATGGGATAGCAGAATGGTTCTTGGGAGGCCTAGTCCTTTACATTACCTAAAGCCCCATTTGTCCATGATCCAGCTCTGGTCAGGCAGTTGTAACAGGATCCCAAAAAAGACAGGCACATGTATGCTGTCTTTCTACAGGCCGATTTCTAGTGTAAATCACGATTATAAGATTTTATAGTGATTTTAATGGGCTGGTTAGCTAGAATGTTTCCAGGCTTTATAGTGTTGGAGCAAACTGTTTGTGGGGTGGTCAGCAGAATTTTCATAATATCAATAAAGTGGCTTTGTGTAAATGTGATGCCAATGCGAACAGCAGGAAATTAGCTATCTTAAAGCAGAAACCTGACATACCTCTCAACTGTACAGATTTTCGCAGAATGTCCAGCTTTTTGCCTTATATTTTTGGTCTGTTTTTCATAAAATTGTGGCTTTCTGGAAAATTAGTGGCAAATCACTGAAGATTGAAGTTAGAAAATAATGACGGACATTTGAGTTTTAGACTTCATATCCTTCAGAAATTCATGTTAATGCAAACCTGTCATTTTATCAACTTTCTAAGTTTGTAAGAGCAATATTTCAAATTTGTCCCTATTCGTACCACTTTTTTTATGACTTTGTCCATATTTCGTACTCTAAGAGGTTTACGGGTATGCGTGAGTCTTTCCTTCTCTTTTTCCTAGGATGACAGGATGGCTTCCTACTCTACAAATCCAATTTACTGGATATTCTTTTGTTTCATTTTACTGTTATTTATTGCTCATAGATGAGTTCATAGATGAGTTCATAGGTTCATACTAGGCTAACTGCCCTTATGAGCCATTTTAAGCCTAGCCAATTATCCCTTGTGAGAGACAAACCCTGCACCTTGTGTTTGTAAGGCAAACACCTTAACCATTAGGCCACCCTCCCAACCCAATGCTTACAAACTTTGGCTGTTCATGGACTTTCAAGGGCAGCACTTCCTATCTTTGAATCATTATGGTTGTCACTTTCATGATGCAAAGTCAGTTCTTTCCTGCACTCTCTATACTAGTAGACTGGGTTTCTGTTTTTTCCTTTTTTTATATGTAAGTAAATATGTTAATGTTACTCATGGGGTGAGTGTGGTGTGTATGTTTATTAATAGAACAGGTTTTCTGGGCAAAATAAACTATAATCTACAAAACCTTAATATCTATTATTAGTCTGCAACTGTAACCCTCAGAAAGTTACTAGAGGGGGCGTGGCTAGGATGTAGACTGGTTGGCAGCATATTTTCTCAGCTCTGCGCTCAAAAGATATTTCTGACAGGAATTTTTAAAAACTAGATATTGTAGACAAACCTATTTTGTTGAATTACTTCTACTAATATCACTAGAAGTCTACAGTGCAAAAAATTTGGCTTTAAACATTATTTTTCCTGTCAAAAACAAGAAGGAAGGTATCTGAATATACTTAAAATGAGCTTTTCTAAGCATACCACACAGGACCAGACGATGAAAAAGGAGATACAGTCTTTATTAAATGCTATACAAGACTTGTCAGTGAAATTTGACAAAATGAATACCAAACTGGACACTTTTGAGGAGAGATCTACAAAACAAATACAGCAACTACAAGAAATAATGACACAACAGAAGTCTCAAATAGCTGACATAGAGATATCCTTAAATGATACTGAGGGCAGACTCTCAGAACAAGATCTTCAGCTACATTTTTTATCACAACAAAATTCTTCATTACAAAATAAAATAGAGGATCTAGAGAACAGGTCCAGACGAAATGACCTTCACATCTATGGGCTACCAGAGAAAACAGAGGGAGATAACATGGTGACTTTCCTTACTACCTGGTTACCAGAAGTTTTAAAATTGCCTGAAGCTCTTTCTTATGGAATTGAAAGAGCCCACAGATCCTTAAGAGCTGCTTCATCAACCATCAAATCAAAAAATCACCCGAGATCAATAATAGTAAAGTTTTTTTCATCACAGGAAAAGGAACTTATTTTAAAAACAGCATGGTGAACTTCTCCAGTTAAATACAAAGACAATATAATCAGATTTGATAATGATTATTCTGCTGGAGTTATAACTGCAAGAAAAGAATGTCTCCCTCTTCTAGAGGAATTGAAAAAAAGACAACTTAAAGTCCACTTGCTGCTCCCTGCAAAAATAAAAATATTTTTTACTGAAGGTCCTAAAACTTTTGACACTCTGCAAGCAACAGTTTCTTATCTTTCAGCTAATAAAACCTTGGATAATGTGGAAGAAATGGATTTCTCCCAATTTGGGGTTAAGCGTCACTTAGAAAAAAATGAATGGAGCACTGCTGACAAGAAGAAGAAGAAACGATAAAAGACATATGAAAAACACAAACATTATTGTCTTCTCTTTGCTCTGTAAGGCAAAAAAGTTCTTTGAAAGCATTCTTGCTTTACATGTGTCAGTCTTTGAAACAATATAAATACAAGATAAGCAGGACATTTTATAAATAAAGGAAACAACCCTAAAGAAAGCAGTGTAACATATCTTTCTCTATTACAGTGTAAATACTTACAGTCATGATTTTTCTAACTCTAAATGATGTTTAGATAGTTCATTTATAAATTACCTGCCTTTTACTGCTAGTATAGAATATGATGTATTTACACTGACGTATTAATGTGGTGTGTTTAAATGAGCATGATTTCTTTTTATATTATTTACACTAAGCTGCATGAAATATCTAAACTGATGCATTTAATACACATAATAATATATAAAAACTGATAGTAATAACTGTCAAAAAGTGCCTTGAAAAGTAATTATCTATTCTTTGATGCTAAAAGTGCCTTTTTGACTAACAAACAACTGTTTGGCTTGTATATCTGCCCTTAATGTTAAGAAAACTAATAGAAGTTTAATGAGCTGGTGTTCAGTTTAAAAAAAGCCCTAAAAACTTCACTTACTTTGTTTTTGTCTACCCGCCATGGTCACGAGCTGGGAACTCTTATTTTACCACCCCTGAATGAAGGTTCTTCAGTTAGAATCCATTACAGTGTGTTAAACCTTCTAACAGCACAAAATGAAAGTAAACAGTCATGAGTGATGTCAGCACAAAAACAAGACAGTATGGGTGTGGTGTCAGTTACTAAGCTACTTAAAGTAACCAGCACACTATTTATGAGATGGCAAAGTGCTTTTACAGTTTTAACAAATATTAAAAGTACACTGAAGTACCTAATGAATTTAGAAGGTATCAACACATACATGACATTTTATTATATTGTAATATTTGTTATTCATTTTGAATTGTACACATAAACAGCACACAAAGCTTAAAAAGAAGTATATCACTTGGAAGAAACTGTATGAATAGTTAACACATACAGACTTTACTATAATCTTTTCTGATAAGATCACCCATGTAAATTACTATAATTTAACTTAATTTTATAAAAATTTAATATATTTAAGTCCTTGACTAGAACTATATAACATATTTGTAAACACACTGCAGCTAGTGTACTCAACCTTAAGGATAGTAAGTCAATTAAGGTTCATGAATGTAGCTATGTGTTATTAGG